>NC_069503.1:678281175-678531175 GCF_027579735.1 Bombina bombina
ATATATATATATATATATATATATATATATATATATATATATATATATATATATATATATATATATATACACACATACACATATACATACATACACACGGATACATACACAAATTATCATCCATAGTATTACAATAATGCAACAAAAATATGTATAGATGAATGCCCGGGACAAGTAAATATTAAACAAAAAATATGATGTCCCCGCACTCTATAATAAACATAAAGGAAATTAATTATGCAGATCAATGTGAAAATGTATTTAAATACACCAAAAAACAAGTGCTATATGATGCATATGTTAAAACCACCTAAACTGGGGGTACGCAGTCAGACTAAAAACAAGACATCTGTGCACATTATTGGAGATTCCATAAGCCGTTATAGTAATGCATAAAGTGAAAGCATAAATGAAGCAAAAGCTAGCTAGCTTATAAATGGTATCCCACAGCTGTATTTGTCAAGACTCAAGTTCAATACGGTCCATACTGTTATAGCAGGGTGTTAGTATCCATGCACGTATACACCACATCTATCTCCAGCCTTACAGCTTAAAGGGACAGTCAAGTCCAAAATAAACTTTCATGATTCAGATAGGACATGTCATTTTAAACAACTTTTCAATTTCCTTTTATCAGCAATTTTGCTTTGATCTTTTGGTTTTCTTAGTTGAAAGCTAAACCTAAGCGGTTCATATGCTAATTTCTTAGACCTTGAAGGCCGCCTCTAATCTGAAATAATTTTTACAGTTTTTCACCACTAGAGGGCATTCGCTCATGTGCTTCATATAGATAACATTGAGCTTATGCACGTGAAGTTACTGTCAAAAGAACTGAAATAAGGGGGCAGTTTGCAGAGGCTTAGATACAAGGTAATCACAGAGGTAAAAAGTATATTATTATAACTGTGTTGGCTATGCAAAACTGCGGAATGGGTAATAAAGGGATTATCTATCTTTTAAAACAACAAAAATTCTGGTGTCGACTGTCCGTTTAAACACAAACTACTGCATTAGACCAGTAAAAGGAATTTGCATCCCATAAGTAATGCCTAAAACTCTTAAAAAACAAAAAATGTTATCCAAAACTCCCATGGTTCAATAAAAGTTATAAAATACAAATTCAAAAATAGCCTTAGGGTGTGTATTTTATTAAATAATAAAAAGCAGAACTACTTTCTGATCTTACACAGCAAAATAAATAGTGTGTGCCAGTTATGAAGTGAGGTTACTGGTTACATGCTCTTACACCAAGCTGTATGCTAGGCCCAGCTGCTGCTTTTCAATCCTAGTTACACCCAGACTATGCATTCCACCCCACACCTGATAACATAGAAGCCACAACATACAAGTATTCAAGACCTTGAGGAGAAAGAAAATCTAATAATTCTGTATAAATGGGACAAATGCCATGCAAGGTAATGGAATTTTCCACTGGGAAAAAGCATCAAAACTAAATATCACAAGTTAGTTGATTTGGTAAAAAGGCAACAACTATTGCTTTTTTCCTATGGAAAAATAGCCCATTTCTGTTCAGCCTGTGCCTTTCTGAGCACTGTGAGAAAGTGTATAATCCTGTATACACAGTAGTTTTAATTCACTTGAAATATACTATTTAAATAAAAAATAAATATATGTATACATTATGTTAATGTTTATGCCAATATTCCTTTAAAGGGACATTATACACAATATTTCTTTCTTTGCATAAAGGTTTTGTAGATAATTTATATAACCCATCTATCTGGGTGTGTTTTTGTAAAAATGTAGTTTTGCTTATTTTTAAATAACATTGTGCTGATTTTCAGACTCCTAACCAAGCCCCCCAAAAATGTAGAGGTATACTGATGTATACAGACTTCAGACTTCTTCTGATTGTATAATGTTTTTTTTATATGCAGGGGAGGGAGGAGGTTCTGCTATAAGCCCCTTTCAGTGGGTGTCCCAGGCTTATCTCATTAACAGTGTTAAATTGGAAGCTTCTAAGTAAGTTTTTAAAAGGTTTTACACTGGATATTTATCAGTATCTGTGCATATTATTCTTTATAGTAGTCTATTGCATGCAGTTAAATGAAAATTGGTGTATACTGCCCCTTTAAAAATGCACTCATGAGAAAGTAGAACATATGATAAGTTCTGATACATAGGGGGAAGTTCACTTTGTAATTGCATAATACTATAAACAGTCAAGGAAATTTACTCACATTGAAAAGCAGTACATTTACTTAAGAGTAAATCAGGCACAAAGCAATGCATTTTATAATGATTCATTTGCCATCCTGCCTGCAAACTGAGGAATAACCAGGTTTTAAAGCATTTGAAAATGTTTACTATTATACTAGGTGAAGCTTCGAGATAAGTTTATCAAGTTCAACTTTCACATATCATCTGTGACAAACGACTTGCAATAAAATACTGCAGCTACCCTTTTTGCAAGCCCTAGGGAATCTGCAGTCACTGCAAATATTCACAGATGGACGGCTCTTACTGTGTGACATTCCCTTTTCTTTCCTAAGATTAAATCTACTCTCTTATAGTCTTAAAGTGAAGGTCAATTTTCATCAATGAGTGCCCGGTTTTTAAAAATATTTTTAAAAATATTTTTAAAAACAGGGGCACTTTCATTGATGAAAATTTACATTGCACTGGATTTGAAGAAATACTTACCTTTTACTCCTGCAAAACCGGATCGCTGATCTCAGCCTCAGTTCCTCTGTACTGACGTCAGAAATGACAAAACAGGCTTCCTCCAATCATGGCTTGCACCCCAGAGAGTCCAGCTTGTGATGCCTGGCTGTGATTGGAGGAAGCCAGTTTCGTCATTGCTGTGGTCTACAGCAGGAAGAAGAAGGAGGGAGATAGTCTATCCGGCTTTGCAGAAGTAAAAGGTATTTCTTCAAATCCAGTGCAATGTTAATTTTCATCAATGAAAGTGCCCCCTGTTTTTAAAAATATTTTTTAAAACCGGGCACTCATTGATGAAAATTGACCTTCACTTTAACACAAAACCACTTGTCACCATGACATTTTCTTAGTCATCTGGCAAACTCTGATGGAAGTATTAGTATATTGCAAAAATGCTACTATTTCAAAATGAAATGCACATTTCTGTTTTGACCTTTCTTTATCATTAATGTGTTCTTTTAGGAATGGCATTTTGTAGTACTTGTAGCCCTCATATTACACCAATTTACAATACCAACCATTAAAAGGGATAGAAACGCCAAAATTGAAATGTGCAAGGGTGCATTCCAATTTTAAATAGAAGCATTTTTGCAATATAAAACTTTTACTAGAAGCATTTTTGCTAGTGGAAGTATTACTGTTTTCAACGGCATATGCACGTATGCTGCAAGGGCCTATGCACCAGTATTCAAGCTCAGAGAGCCAACAGTGGTGCATACTGCATCAGTGAAGACTTAATTTGTGCCATACAAGCCACTGCTGACTCTCTGAGAAGCATAATTTTCATTTATTCTCTCTAAGTATTGTGTTTTGGGTTACAGACAGCGATAATATAAAGAAGTAGGTGCATGTACAGAAAGTGATAAAATAAGGATATCTGGTTTACCTGCAAGCCCAACCCATTTGGATGGGTTGTGGCTTCAAAAAACAAAATCATCTATTTCAAATACAAAAATAAACCTAAACGAGCATGCATACCTTTTATACTCTGAAGCTGGTATAACAAGTCCTTGGAAACACATTAAAGGGACAGTCAACACCCAACACAACTTAATCCCATACCTTAGATCCACAAAAAAAAGATGCGCCTGCACCGCATCCCATATTCAATACCACTAACGTTATATGTGTAATCGTCCAAAGCAGATAGTTTTATCCTGAAGATATAGCCGCCAAACTCCTCCCCTCCTCTGTCCCCTTCTCTATTGAATTCCATGCTCATTCACGGTGACGCGGTTTCTTTGCTAATGCGCATGCGCATTATAATTTATGTCCACTCACAAGCAGAAATAGAATGTGCAGCTACAAAGCACCGTTAACGTGTGTAATGAATCCAACCGAGGATTGGATTCTGATTGGCGAATGCCTTTAAAAATAAACTTACTACGCAACGGTGGGGGAGTTTGCCGGCCATATCTACAGGAGAAAATCATATGTGTTTTGGACGATTACACATATAATGTTAGAGGTATTGAACATGGGATGCGGTGCAGGCGCATCTTCTTTTGTGGATCTAAGGTATGGGATCAAGTTGTGTCAGGTGTTGACTGTCCCTTTAAAAAGGTAAACATTTTACAGTACAATATCCGTTGGTTTTTGTGTCTAGAGACCTAAAAAATATAAAATCTTTAATTAGACCAAAAATAAAATGGATGTATTATGCATATACAAGCACTATTTATTTTTTTGATTAATATTTTTTTTTTATTAAGGTTGTGCAAAAAACATAATTTATGCTTACCTGATAAATTCCTTTCTTCTGTTGTGCGATCAGTCCACGGGTCATCATTACTTCTGGGATATAACTCCTCCCCAACAGGAAATGCAAGAGGATTCACCCAGCAGAGCTGATATAGCTCCTCCCCTCTACGTCAGTCCCAGTCATTCGACCAAGAATCAACGAGAAAGGAGTAACCAAGGGTGAAGTGGTGACTGGAGTATAATTTAAAAAATATTTACCTGCCTTAAAAAACAGGGCGGGCCGTGGACTGATCGCACAACAGAAGAAAGGAATTTATCAGGTAAGCATAAATTATGTTTTCTTCTGTTATGTGCGATCAGTCCACGGGTCATCATTACTTCTGGGATACCAATACCAAAGCAAAAGTACACGGATGACGGGAGGGATAGGCAGGCTCATTATATAGAAGGAACCACTGCCTGAAGAACCTTTCTCCCAAAAATAGCCTCCGAAGAAGCAAAAGTGTCAAATTTGTAAAATTTGGAAAAAGTATGAAGCGAAGACCAAGTTGCAGCCTTGCAAATCTGTTCAACAGAGGCCTCATTCTTAAAGGCCCAAGTGGAAGCCACAGCTCTAGTGGAGTGAGCTGTAATTCTTTCAGGAGGCTGCTGTCCAGCAGTCTCATAGGCTAAACGTATTATGCTACGAAGCCAGAAAGAGAGAGAGGTAGCAGAAGCTTTTTGACCTCTCCTCTGTCCAGAATAAACGACAAACAAGGAAGAAGTTTGGCGAAAATTTTTAGTTGCCTGCAAGTAGAACTTGAGGGCACGAACTACATCCAGATTGTGTAGAAGACGTTCCTTCTTTGAAGAAGGATTTGGACATAAGGATGGAACAACAATCTCTTGATTGATATTCCTGTTAGTAACTACCTTAGGTAAGAACCCAGGTTTAGTACGCAGAACTACCTTGTCTGAGTGAAAGATCAGATAAGGAGAATCACAATGTAGGGCTGATAACTCAGAGACTCTTCGAGCCGAGGAAATAGCCATTAAAAATAGAACTTTCCACGATAACAATTTTATATCAATGGAATGAAGGGGTTCAAATGGAACACCTTGTAAAACGTTAAGAACTAAGTTTAAACTCCATGGCGGAGCAACGGCTTTAAACACAGGCTTGATCCTAGCTAAAGCTTGACAAAAAGCCTGGACGTCTGGATTTTCTGACAGACGCCTGTGCAACAAGATGGACAGAGCTGAAATCTGTCCCTTTAATGAACTAGCCGATAAACCCTTTTCTAGACCTTCTTGTAGAAAGGACAATATCCTAGGGATCCTAACCTTACTCCAGGAGTAACGTTTGGATTCGCACCAGTATAGGTATTTGCGCCATATTTTATGGTAAATCTTTCTGGTAACAGGCTTCCTAGCCTGGATCAGGGTATCAATAACCGACTCAGAAAAACCACGCCTTGATAAAATCAAGCGTTCAATTTCCAAGCAGTCAGTTTCAGAGAAGTTAGATTTTGATGTTTGAATGGACCCTGTATCAGAAGGTCCTGTCTCAGAGGTAGAGACCAAGGCGGACAGGATGACATGTCCACTAGATCTGCATACCAAGTCCTGCGTGGCCATGCAGGCGCTATTAGAATCACAGATGCTCTTTCTTGTTTGATTTTCGCAATCAATCGAGGAAGCAGCGGGAAGGGTGGAAACACATAAGCCATCCCGAATTTCCAAGGTGCTGTCAAAGCATCTATCAGAACCGCTTCCGGATCCCTGGATCTGGACCCGTAGTGAGGAAGTTTGGCGTTCTGGCGAGACGCCATGAGATCTATCTCTGGTTTGCCCCAACGTCGAAGTATTTGGGCAAAAATCTCCGGATGAAGTTCCCACTCTCCCGGATGAAAAGTCTGGCGACTCAAGAAATCCGCCTCCCAGTTCTCCACTCCCGGGATGTGGATTGCTGACAGGTGGCAAGAGTGAGACTCTGCCCAGCGAATTATCTTTGATACTTCCATCATTGCTAGGGAGCTTCTTGTCCCTCCCTGATGGTTGATGTAAGCTACAGTCGTGATATTGTCCGACTGAAACCTGATGAACCCCTGAGTTGTTAATTGGGGCCAAGCTAGAAGGGCATTGAGAACTGCCCTCAATTCCAGAATGTTTATTGGAAGGAGACTCTCCTCCTGATTCCATAATCCCTGAGTCTTCAGAGAATTCCAGACAGCGCCCCAACCTAGTAGGCTGGCGTCTGTTGTTACGATTGTCCAGTCTGGCCTGCTGAACGGCATCCCCCTGGACAGGTGTGGCCGATAAAGCCACCATAGAAGAGAATTTCTGGTCTCTTGATTCAGATTCAGGGTAGGGGACAAATCTGAGTAATCCCCATTCCACTGACTTAGCATGCACAATTGCAGCGGTCTGAGGTGTAGGCGTGCAAAAGGTACTATGTCCATTGCCGCTACCATTAAGCCGATCACCTCCATGCATTGAGCCACTGACGGGTGTTGAATGGAATGAAGGACACGGCATGCATCCTGAAGCCTTGTTAACCTGTCTTCTGTCAGGTAAATCTTCATTTCTACAGAATCTATAAGAGTCCCCAAGAATGGAACTCTTGTGAGAGGAAAAAGAGAACTTTTCTTTTCGTTCACTTTCCATCCATGCGACCTTAGAAATGCCAGAACTAACTCTGTATGAGACTTGGCAGTTTGAAAGCTTGAAGCTTGTATTAGAATGTCGTCTAGGTACGGAGCTACCGAAATCCCTCGCGGTCTTAGTACCGCCAGAAGGGCGCCCAGAACCTTTGTGAAGATTCTTGGGGCCGTAGCCAATCCGAATGGAAGAGCTACAAACTGGTAGTGCCTGTCTAGGAAGGCAAACCGTAGATACCGTTGATGATCTTTGTGAATCGGTATGTGAAGGTAAGCATCTTTTAAATCCACTGTGGTCATGTACTGACCCTTTTGGATCATAGGTAAGATTGTCCGAATAGTTTCCATTTTGAACGATGGAACTCTTAGGAATTTGTTTAGAATCTTTAAATCTAAGATTGGCCTGAAAGTTCCCTCTTTTTTGGGAACCACAAACAGGTTTGAGTAGAACCCTTGTCCTTGTTCCGACCGCGGAACTGGATGGATCACTCCCATTAATAACAGATCTTGTACACAGCGTAGAAACGCTTCTTTCTTTATCTGGTTTGTTGACAACCTTGACAGATGAAATCTCCCTTTTGGGGGAGATAATTTGAAGTCTAGAAGGTATCCCTGAGATATGATCTCCAGCGCCCAGGGATCCTGAACATCTCTTGCCCAGGCCTGAGCGAAGAGAGAAAGTCTGCCCCCCACTAGATCCGGTCCCGGATCGGGGGCTCTCGGTTCATGCTGTCTTTGGGGCAGCAGCAGGTTTCCTGGTCTGTTTGCCCTTATTCCAGGACTGGTTAGGTTTCCAGCCTTGTCTGTAACGAGCAACAGCTCCTTCCTGTTTTGGTGCAGTGGAGGTTGACGCTGCTCCAGGTTTGAAATTCCGAAAGGAACGAAAATTAGACTGTCTAGCCTTAGCTTTGGCTTTGTCTTGAGGTAGGGCGTGGCCCTTACCTCCTGTAATGTCAGCGATAATTTCTTTCAACCCGGGCCCAAATAAAGACTGCCCCTTGAAAGGTATATTAAGTAATTTAGACTTAGAAGTAACATCAGCTGACCAGGATTTTAGCCACAGTGCTCTACGTGCCTGTATGGCGAATCCAGAGTTCTTAGCCGTAAGTTTAGTTAAATGTACTACGGCCTCCGAAATGAATGAATTGGCTAGTTTAAGGACTCTAAGCCTGTCCATAATGTCGTCTAGCGTAGACGAACTAAGGTTCTCTTCCAGAGACTCAATCCAAAATGCTGCCGCAGCCGTAATCGGCGCGATACATGCAAGGGGTTGCAATATAAAACCTTGTTGAACAAACATTTTCTTAAGGTAACCCTCTAATTTTTTATCCATTGGATCTGAAAAAGCACAGCTATCCTCCACCGGGATAGTGGTACGCTTAGCTAAAGTAGAAACTGCTCCCTCCACCTTAGGGACCGTTTGCCATAAGTCCCGAGTAGTGGCGTCTATTGGAAACATCTTTCTAAATATTGGAGGGGGTGAGAACGGCACACCGGGTCTATCCCACTCCTTAGTAACAATTTCAGTTAATCTCTTAGGTATAGGAAAAACGTCAGTACTCGCCGGTACCGCAAAGTATTTATCCAACCTACACATTTTCTCTGGTATTGCAACGGTGTTACAATCATTGAGAGCTGCTAAGACCTCCCCTAGTAATGCACGGAGGTTCTCCAATTTAAATTTAAAATTTGAAATATCTGAATCCAATCTGTTTGGATCAGAACCGTCACCCACAGAATGAAGCTCTCCGTCCTCATGCTCTGCAAGCTGTGACGCAGTATCAGACATGGCCCTAGTATTGTCAGCGCACTCTGTTCTCACCCCAGAGTGATCACGCTTGCCTCTTAGTTCTGGTAATTTAGACAAAACTTCAGTCATAACAGTAGCCATATCATGTAATGTTATCTGTAATGGCCGCCCAGATGTATTAGGCGCCATAATATCACTCACCTCCCGAGCGGGAGATGCAGGTACTGCCGCGTGAGGCGAGTTAGTCGGCATAACTCTTCCCTCGCAGTTTGGTGAAATTTGTTCACATTGTACAAATTGACTTTTATTTAAAGTAGCATCAATACAGTTAGTACATAAATTTCTATTGGGCTCCACCTTGGCATTGGAACAAATGACACAGATATTCTCTGAGTCAGACATGTTTAACACACTAGCAATAACTTGCAACCTGGTTATAATCTTTTTTAGCAAAAACGTACTGTGCCTCAAAGAGGTACTTTAACGATTAAATGACAGTTGAGATAATGAACTGAAACAGTTATAGCATCAAGTTTAAAATAACACAACTTTTAGCAAAGGTTTGTTCCCATTAGTAAATAACTAAATTTGACATAAAAAATTATAGAGTAACGTTTTTATTCACAGTCAATAAAAATTCTCACAGCTCTGCTGAGAGAATGTACCTCCCTTCAAAGAAGTTTGAAGACCCCTGAGATCTGTCAGTGAACCGGATCATGCAGGAAATATAATAGTAGCTGACTGGAATTTTTTGATGCGTAGCAAAAGAGCGCCAAAACGGCCCCTCCCTCTCACACACAGCAGTGAGGAGAAACGAAACTGTCACAATTTAAAGCAGACAACTGCCAAGTGGAAAATAATGCCCAAACATTTATTTACTCAGTACCTCAGCAATGTAAACGATTCTACATTCCAGCAAAAACGTTTAACATGACAATATTTATTAAAAGGATTAGTGACCTTTAACAGAGTAGTTCCGGTGAAAAACCATTCCCAGAATACTGAAGTGTATACATACATGTCATTATAACGGTATAGCAGGATTTTTTCATCAATTCCATTCAGAAAATAAAAACTGCTACATACCTCAATGCAGATTCATCTGCCCGCTGTCCCCTGATCTGAAGCCTTTACCTCCCTCAGATGGCCGAGAACAGCAATATGATCTTAACTACTCCGGTTAAAATCATAGTAATAAACTCTGGTAGATTCTTCTTCAAACTCTGCCAGAGAAGTAATAACACGCTCCGGTGCTATTGTAAAATAACAAACTTTTGATTGAAGTCATAAAAACTAAGTATAATCACCATAGTCCTCTCACACATCCTATCTAGTCGTTGGGTGCAAGAGAATGACTGGGACTGACGTAGAGGGGAGGAGCTATATCAGCTCTGCTGGGTGAATCCTCTTGCATTTCCTGTTGGGGAGGAGTTATATCCCAGAAGTAATGATGACCCGTGGACTGATCGCACATAACAGAAGAAAAGGCTTATATATTATAGTAGAGGAAAAATAGCATTTTAAGTGGTCACTTTTGGACCTAGCATTTTAATAGAGACTAGCAACAGTTATAACAAATATTTTTAACAATAGGAGATGTGAGTATATAGTATAATGGTATAAGTAATGTATAACCTTATATTATGGAGATATCAATTTAAGTTATACTGATGATAAAGTAATATCATAAGGTTTTTGCCTACTTGATAGCTGAGAAACATTAAGTGATGCACTAACAGTTATATTATATTTAGTCTATACAACATCTTACTTCCAGGAACCAGTGTGACTTTAAGCTTTAAACTATAGAGTTCCAAAATATCATATTGTTCCAAACATGAAGGAGTTATACAATAAAAGTGAGCTATAATATAAGTAGAGCTATTTATAAACTGTATGTTTACTGATCTTGAAGATTTGTGAGCTTTAAGTGGCATTTCTCATGTGTTCCTATATCCAAAATAAGTCTCAAGAGGCAAGTAGTGTTGGTTACCCAGGAAATTATGATTGTTTAGATATATAAAGGCTCCCTTGCGAGGTAGAGGCTACACCTTGACCTCTACGTTAAGAGGATATTCACTGGCGATAAACTAAAAAAGGTATTGTGGCCACAAATGGGCCATAGATAATAACAGTCATAGCAGAGAATGTGATTTTGTACTTCACCTAAGTTTGACTGAAAATAGATACAATGTGAAGGGTGTTAAATTTTAACTTAGGGTGCTCTATGGTGTCATTGCTTTTGAAATATGAATATCTGAAAAGGGCCTTAACCTATCTAATTATGGGTTTAAACATTTGTTGTGCCTTCCATTGTGAGCCATAAATGATAACCTATAAGTCCTTTCATCATGGTTATAAATTGTACATAAAACAAACATTTAAGCAGCAATCGTAGCTAAAAAAAAAAAAAAAAAAGTAAAATACCTTACCCCCTAAGATTCTGACTTCTGATATGAAATAACATAGCTATAAGGGGTGCTACTTAGTAAATATTGGAACTTTATATATATTGGAAAGAAAAAGGGACCCCTTCTAGTTATTGTAAGCCCTTTTATAGGGATTAGAGATATGAGTCATACACAACTGTCTTGCTGATTAATAATAATAATAATAATAATAATAATAATAATAAACAGGTCCAATGTCTAAATGTGCTCTAATAACTACCAATGTTTAAATAAAGCTGGATTTAATTTGTAAATGTTTAAAGCTTCAAATTAGGCTCGCAATGCCTAGTGCAGTATGAGTCCACACTCTGATTATCAGGTAGACAAGAATATTGTTCGTCTGAGTCACGATCCAGGAAATGTCTTATACAATAAGGTTATGAGTGCTAGTCTCAAAGGTGGAGGTAAAACAGTATGCCATCAAAGTCAGTGTAGCCTGAATTGATAAGACTACTACTCCATCTACATTAACAAATTACCCCACTCCAGTTCTCAAATAGGGCGCCATGCTTGCTTAGCATAGTATCTTGGGTAAAGCTTGTTGATGGAATTCCGTGAAGATCGAGGAAAATCTTCATAAGTTCCTGACCATCGAGAGTCGACACCTCCATGTAGCTTCTCGCTGAGATCTTGTGGGCAATAGCTCTGCAGTGACTGTTGGTGTTCACAGGATAGGATCCCCGTTAATTGTGTTCCTGCATCTTCCTGTGACTGTGTCTCAAGGTCTGCTAGAGTATCGGTGAAATGTTCAGGTTGAGTAACTTCTGTTACGGTCATCCCTCTCTGCGTCTGTAACTCACCTCTCTTATTCTCTCCCCACATTCTGCTGCATGATTGGGATGCACATGGCTAAGCTGGAGATAGAAGCTGGGGCCCAGCAGCGTTGCACCGGGTAAACAGGACATCCGTGCGGTTAGTATTAAAGATGTTGGTAATAGCTGTAGTAGTGGGTGAGCTGACTGTAGATTTCAGCATGTCGATGCAGGCTGCATGGTGCTGGTCTAGGCAGATACTCAGATCTTGTAAGAGAGAAATAGCTAACTCCATGATGAATTGATAGGTAGATGCCATATATATTAGCACTGCAGAATCTGTTGGCGCTCTACAAATAACTAATAATAGATGGACTAGCCTGTAGTGCGTTATAGCAGTTAGTGTGTTTATGCTTAACCCCGGTGGAGGGGGATCCTCAGATTAGGCCGCCATCATTCAAGCAACAAATATTAGTGATCTGACACCATGGAAGTCAGTGATTCAAAATCTATATAGCTCTGTTGTGGATGTTGCCAAGATTATGAGATAGACGGCGATTTTCTCATTCTTCCTTACAGAGCCTCTATTTTTGCGGCCATTTCAGCCGCTGCCTAGCCACGCCCCACAAGCACTATTTTATGCACTGCTGTCTCACTATTTCCTCCATTGCTTACAATGGTGCTCAGCAACATGCAAATGGCGAAGATTTGAAGCAAGAATATAAAAAAGTGTTAGTGTTCTCGCTTACTTTTTGAATAGCATTCCAAGCCAATATGACTAACTGGACAACTAAAAATTGCAGCCGAGTATATTTTCTTGCAACATTTCCTGCATATCAGCTGGCTCATTTGATTTTAAGGCCAGTTTCGATGCAAATCAGCAGATTCGCTTGATTTTGAATAAAGGCCTTGTTCTGCAAAACGCCTATGAAAAAGCCAGTTGCATATACCTTTTGCATGATTTCCCACACCACAGCAAACCCTAAAAGACTGAAATCATGAATGAATACTAGAAAGAGAGAAAAAAAAAGTCTGATGAAACTTCTTTTTTATGAGGAAAAAAAAAATTAAATCATCCATGTGTAGCATTAATAAGAAAAGTTATTAGCAACCAAAAAGGGACACAGAATTTGTGAACTAGCCTTAAAAGGGACACTAAAGTCAAAATGAAAGTTTAATGATTCAGATAGAGCATGCAGTTTTAAGAGACTTTCCAATTTACTTCTATTAACAAATTTTGCATTCTTTTTATATACGCACACACTTTGGAGGCACCAGCTCCTACTGAGCATGTGCACAAGTTCATAGGATAAATGTATACTGGTCTGTGATAGGCCGATGGCCGTCACATGATACAGGGGGCCAGCAAATGGAGAAAATATAAATTTGCCTGGAAAAAAATAATCTACTGGTTATTTGAAATTCTGGATTTTATTTTATGCACTTGTTAATTATGTAGTCCTACTGTACAGTATTTAGTGGTCCTTTTATTTTATCTGTAAAAAACAAATTCAATTTTTAACAAAAAAAAAAATGTATGTTTTGTTTTACTTGTGCAATTTTTTAGATATATTTTTAGATGTACATTGCTCTGCTCCACACAGAGATCAAGGACAGAATCTGTCGTGCAGTTTGGCTTATGAAGCATCTGAATGACTGTTCAAAGCAAAGCTCTGTATAGAAAAACAAGTTTTGTAGGATGAAGACAAACAATGCATTTTACACAAATATAAAACATGCAATGGGACAGACGTATTACCAGGTAAAGAGAATGTAAACCCCTTGACATTATATCTAAGATTTCTAATACTTATATACAGGTGGCCCTCGTTTTACAACAGATCAATTTACACCAATGCAGAATAACAATGTTTTTTTCCAGTCATGTGACTGCTATTGAAAAGCATTGAGAAGCAGTGCATTTATTAAAATAGCCAGTAGGTGGAGCTGTCCGCTTGTGTTGCAGCAAAGCCAAGCAAGCTGAAATTAATCAGTTTAACCAGACCTGAGCTATCGAGCAGATTTCAAAGGAACAAGATCTTCCTGTCTATAACTCAGTCCAGATTGAAATGCATAGAAAGAACTGTTTGCAGAAAAATGCAAGTGAAGTCTGTGTTGTGTGATTATTTTATTAGGTTTATAATGCTGTTTAGCAAATGTTTTTGTTCATTTAACTTAGTTTAATTATATATTCTGTGTTGTGTGATTATTTTATTAGGTTTATAATGCTGTCTAGCATTTAAAGTCTTCATTTCAAAACTCCCTCACTTCCCATTGACTTACATTATAAACTGTGTTTCAATTTACAACCATTCCTTCTGGAACCTAACCCCAGCGTATGTATGTATGTATGTATGTATGTATGTATGTATGTATGTATGTATGTATGTATGTATGTATGTATGTATGTATGTATGTATGTATGTATGTATGTATGTATGTATGTATGTATATATATATATATATATATATATATATATATATATATATATTTGTTTTCCCCACTTTCATGTAATTTAGCTCTAAAAATTGAGCAATTTCTAATTCACAGAATTTGAAATGAGCCCAGTGGGCTTCTCTAGGCTAACCCTGTTACATATGTTTTCCTAATTGGCTTTAGCTAGTAACTGCAAAATCATTCACCTTATACAAACATTATGACCTAGTCTTTTTGTCTCCAAACTAAAGCCCCAGTTGGGTTCTCTAAATAACATGCTCTAATTTGCTAGAGCATGTGTAATTTTAAGACTAGCGACCCTGGCCTGAACCTCTGTGTGTTTAACCCCTACAAAGGATGGACACACAGTAGAAGTACCATTCAGGAACCGCAGAGCACTGCTGGCCCTGAGCAGAAACCTCAGCTGATCAAGTCAGCAGCGTAAGTTTGCACTGTGTGTTAACTTTTACCCCTTTGTTGGGATTAAACACAGCTAATATTATTAGAGCATGTCATTTTTTTAAAAAACTTTGATGGCCCTTAAAATCTTGGAAATATTGTTAATCACCCAAATCAACTGAGTTTCTGTAAAAAAAAAAAAAAAAATCTTAAGGAAAAAAAGTTACCAGAGTACAAATGAAATCTATAATTTATTTATTCATTTAACATAAACAGCATTCATTGGGGGATGGGAGTGTGGGAAAAACCATGTAGCTTTGGGAATAGTAGGATTCCTCAAGCATCTCAATTCATATGTAAATGACTTGAGGGTTTGGAACAACAAAATCATGCACAATCGTTTATGCACAGATCTACAGGTTTCTTTACCCAACTAGATGTCAAAAAGTATTCATATTTCTACAGCAATGCTCTTATTATTCTGGCGTGTTTAAACCATATAGATATTTCAAGGTCACAGCAGACAATGTTCTCCTTTGTTATAACACAAAGAGGTTTCAAGCTTAGTATTAGTTTGTTTACTTCACTTAGTTATGCACTTACCAGGTGCAGATATTTAAACTTATGTCAACTTAAAGGGACAGTATACTGTAACATTGTTTTTCCCTAAATGTGTATCCAATTACTTTTTTGCCTGCTGCAGAGTATAAAATGTACGAGATTTTATGATTTATTTGTGTATATGAATTAGCTGATTTTGTGTTTTAAAGCCACAACCTAATAAAATGAGTTGAGCTTGTAGGTATAATTAGATCTCATTACTTTATCACATTGTGCACATATGCATGCTTCTTTATCTTATATCTGTCCATAAACCACAGACCAATACTTGGAGAGACAAATGGAAATTTAACATTGTATTACCTTCTCTCTTTTATACCCCACTGGGAGTGTAATTTCTTCTGATGGCTGTGTTTACACAGCTTATCTATAGCTTGGACCTTAGGCCAGAAACTTTCAGTATAGGTGGGGATACCACAGGCTAAATCAACCATTTCAAATACCAATATAAGGGTAAAGGAAATATTTGTAAACAATTTAATACACTCCAGCAGGTAAAGTGGATCATTAGGAACAAATTAAAGGGGAGGCATTTTTTGAATAAACTGTCCCTTTAAAAAAGGAACTTCAGAACAAGGTGTTTATATTGAAGATAAGGATAATAAATAAAAACAAAAATACATAAATAGCTAGCATACAGCCATGTGCAGGCTTACAATATTTAAAGAGATTGTACCAATAATTTGCAGAGCAATGACATTTAAAGTATCTTTGTAAATTATAGAACATTTAAAAGTGAATAGTTTGAATTAAACTCCTCAAGACCCACTAACAGGCCAGATTTCCAGGATTTTGGGCAAGATCAGGTTGGTAACCAAGTTACTGAAAACTAATTAAATGTGGCCTCACTCTCTACTATAAATAAAGTCTAAAACTATTTCACGGGCTAAATACAAAATGAGTAGGTAAAACACAGTACACTTCACAATATGTACACATAATATAACTATATAGGTAAATAGTTAACATTCATAAATATGTTTACATTTTATGCATGTGGTATCATAATAAAATCAAGTGTGTAATGCATTTAAATAAATTTGCCATAAATCAATCTAATGATGAATCATCCAAGGTAAAATGTGTAAACACTGTTTTTTATAAGTATTTAAAGGAAAATTACTATATTTTACTACAAAATCATACATTTTTCCCAGTTAAACTTATTTAATGAGATTCTCTTAACAAAAAAATAATGGAGGAAGTAGTAAAAGAGGGAAAATAAATAATAAATACAAAACTAAAGTGTTTCCTGTATCTCTCAATGAATGCAAGAACTTCCCGCGTTCAAAAAGACATGAATAGACTTGGCAGTGAGTCAGATTCCATGCAGGCCTGTGAATGCTCACGATTCAGATACCCTGCCGGTTAAAAATCAAAGCAATGCAAAGACCCCCAGAAGAGCATGGTTATATCCACAGCCTCCGCTTTTTTCATTTGGACTAGATTAGTTACAGAGCATATGGAACAATGCTTCATCCAAACATCAGCACAGAAGAAAATGGACCAACTTTTTTTTTTTCCACCAATCTTCAAAATGGGTCTATATCAGTCTAACCTATACTGCTCAATAGTCACTCAGTGCAAGACAAATTCCTGCAGTCACAGATCCAAAAAACAGTATTTAAAAACAATACTGGCTCCTGTGATATTTTATATAGCTCAATGTGTGCAGCAAAATCCATCATGCAGATTTTTTTTTAAAAGAAAGCAAACAAAAATAAATAAATAAAAAATGAATGGAGTACAAGATAACAAATGCCGAATTTAAAAAAAAAAAAAAAAAGTGCAATGGACTTTAAGGGCACAACATTTAAATGGGATATAAATCCCAAAAAATCCTTCACTATTCAGACAGAACATACCATTTTAAACAACTTTCCAATTTACTTATATTATGAAAATTCTCCCTGTGTCCATTAAAAAATCATACCAGTCAGCAGCCAGAGAGCTGGCTGCTGACTGGTGGCTACACATATATGCCTCTTATTATTGGCCTATTGATGTGTTCACCTAGCTCCCAGTAGTGCATTGCTGCTCCTTTAGAAGGAATACTAGGAGAATGAAGGAAAATTGATAATAGAAAATTGGAAAGTAAAACGCTTAATCTATGCCTGTTTCTAAGCCCCTGCAGGCCACCTTTATCCAAGTGCATTAAAATTAGCTTTTCACAGCAAGACAGTGTTGGTTAATGTGTGTCACACAGATAACACTGTGCTCACTCCTCTGGAGTTCCGACGGAGTCAGCACTGATTGGCTAAAATGCAAGTTTGTAAATAGCACAAAGTGAAGAGGGCAGTTTGTCAATGCTTAGATACAAGGTAATCAGAGATAAAAAATAAAAAAAAGTATATTAATATAACCGTGGTGATTATGCAAAACTGGGGAATGGGTAAAGGGATTATCTATCTTTTTAAACAATAACAATTCTGGAGTAGACTGTCCCTTTAAGTATTGGCTATAGATAAGCTATGTAAACATAACCAGCAGAAGAAATTACACTCTCAGTAGGTGGTAGGAAAGACACGTAATAAAATGTTAATTTTAAAATTGTTCTCTCTTAGTATTGGGCTTTGGTTTATATATAGAGATAAATCTCATCTGATTTCACTGCAAGCTCAACCCATTTTTATGTCTTATGGTTTCAAAGAATAAAAGCAACCGTTTCATATACAAAAAAAACAAAAACAACTATAAGCAATTTCTCACAAATTTTATACCATGCAGCTGGTATAAGTCAATGGGAAAAAAAATAAGGGAAAAATTAATTTACAGTAAATTGTCCCTTTAATATTGACTTTAATTTTACCTGGGTGGTGTGCCCATTAAAGGCCCAGCAAGAGTTACTGTCAGCTGCATGTTAGGAATAAAAACACAACAACAGCAGCCAATCGGCTTCATCTGTGTTTATGTCACACTTTGCTTTACTGTGATCTCATGAGATTGCACTGAAATCTTGCAAGATTTCAGAGTAAACTTCCTTAAAGGGATAGTAAACTCAAAAAATGTTTTAATCGTTTTTAAAACTTCAATACATATTACATATTTGTAATAAGTACCTATTAAATATTTTCAGCAGTTTTCTTGTTATTGGAGATTAAAAATCCTTATTGCTCCAAAGCTACTTTTAAGCTCATTATGAGTGCCCCAATACCTAGGTAGAAACATCATGGCGGCCCGCATGCACATTTAATTCACTTGCCGGGTAACGCACGCGCATCTTGGTCCCTCAGTCCTCTCTGCGGCAGGGCGGACATGAGGATTGTGACATCAGCGTCCATGGGAGTGGCGCAACACAGCGCTGATGATTAACAGAGAGCACACATAGTAGATCTGTTAACTCACACCAACATGGAATCTAAACAATTTCAACTGCAACATCAATGTTATGATATATACACACACGTACACTAATTTGGCTGGTAATAAAATGATTGAACACCAAAAACACTCGGAGGGGGATAAAGCTATCGGTCTCATACACACAGTCAGCCTCTTGTATAAACTCCAAGTTAACAGCAAATCAACCATCATCTTGTCTATAGTCTTATAACTAGGGACACGAAAAAGTAAATTTATGCTTACCTGATAAATTAATTTCTTCTATGGTACGATGAGTCCACGTATTCATCCTTTACTTGTGGAATATTAACGTCCTGCTAACAGGAAGTGGCAAAGAGCACCACAGCAGAGCTGTCTATATAGCTCCTCCCTTAGCTCCACCCCCCAGTCATTTGACCGAAGGTACAGGAAGAAAAAGGAGAAACTAAAAGGTGCAGAGGTGACTGAAGTTTAAAATAAAAAAATATAATCTGTCTTAAAATGACAGGGCGGGTCGTGGACTCGTCGTACCATAGAAGAAATTAATTTATCAGGTAAGCATAAATTTACTTTTCTTCTATAAGGTACGACGAGTCCACGGATTCATCCTTTACTTGTGGGATACAATACCAAAGCTACAGGACACAGATGAACGGGAGGGACAAGACAGATGGTTAAACAGAAGGCACCACTGCTTGAAGAACTTTTTTCCTAAAAATAGCCTCTGAAGAAGCAAAAGTATCAAATTTGTAAAATTTGGAAAAGGTATGAAGTGAAGACCAAGTCGCAGCCTTACAAATCTGTTCAACAGAAGCATCATTTTTAAAAGCCCATGTGGAAGCCACCGCTCTAGTAGAGTGAGCTGTAATCCTTTCAGGAGGCTGCTGTCCAGCAGTCTCGTATGCCAAACGGAACCCCTTGAAGAACTTCAAGAACTAAATTCAAACTCCATGGCGCAACAGGTTTAAACACAGGCTTGATTCTAACTAAAGCCTGACAGAACGACTGAACGTCTGGAACATCTGCCAGATGCTTGTGCAGTAGAATTGATAAAGCAGATATCTGTCCCTTTAAGGAACTAGCTGATAGCCCCTTCTCCAATCCTTCTTGGAGAAAGGACAAAATTCTAGGAACCCGGATCTTACTCCATGAGTAGCCTTTGGATTTGCACCAATAAAGATATTTACGCCATATCTTATGATAAATTTTCCTAGTGACAGGCTTTCGAGCCTGAATCAAGGTATCTATGACCGATTCAGAGAAACCCCGCTTGGATAAAATTAAGCATTCAATCTCCAAGCAGTCAGCCGCAGAGAAAGTAGATTTGGATGCTGGAACGGACCTTGAATCAGAAGGTCCTGTCTCAGTGGCAGAGTCCATGGTGAAAGAGATGACATGTCCACCAGGTCTGCATACCAAGTCCTGCGTGGCCGCGCAGGTGCTATCAAAATCACTGAAGCTCTCTCCTGTTTTATTCTGGTAAACAAACGAGGAAGGAGAGGAAATGGTGGAAACACATAAGCCAGGTTGAACGACCAGGGTACTGCTGGAGCATCTATCAGTACTGCCTGAGGATCCATTGACCGGGACCCGTAACAAGGAAGTTTGACGTTCTGACGAGACGCCATCAGATCCAATTCTGGTGTGCCCCATTGCTGAATCAATTGAGAAAACACCTCCGGATGGAGTTCCCACTCCACCGGATGAAAAGTCTGACGACTTAGAAAATCCGCTTCCCAGTTCTCCACTCCTGGGATATAGATTGCCGATAGATGGCAAGAGTAAGTCTCTGCCCATCGAATTATTTTGGTAACCTCTATCATCGCTAGAGAACTCTTTGTTCCTCCCTGATGATTGATATATGCTACAGTCATGATATTGTCCGACTGGAATTTTATGAATCCGGCCAAAGCCAGCTGAGGCCACGTCTGAAGCGCGTTGAATATCGCTCACAGTTCAATATTTATCGGGAGGAGAGCATCCTCCTGAGTCTACAAACCCTGTGCTTTCAGGGAATTCCAGACTGCACCCCAGCCCAATAGGCTGGCGTCCGTCGTCACTATGACCCATGCTGGCCTGCGAAAACACATTCCCTGGGACAGATGATCCTGTGACAACCACCAAAGAAGAGAGAGTCTCTGGTCTCTTGATCCAGATTTATCTGAGTAGATAAATCTGCATAATCCCCATTCCACTGTTTGAGCATGCATAGTTGCAGTGGTCTGAGAACTATATCCATTGCTGCTACCATTAGTCTGATTACCTCCATACACTGAGCCACTGACGGCCGAGGAATGGAATGAAGAGCTCGGCAGGTGGTTAAAATCTTTGATTTCCTGACCTCCTTCAGAAAATTTTTCATGTCCACCGAATCTATCAGAGTTCCCAGGAATGGAACTCTTGTGAGAGGGATAAGTGAACTCTTTTTTACGTTCACCTTCCACCCATGAGATCTTAGAAAAGCCAACACGATGTCCGTGTGAGATTTGGCTAGTTAGTAAGTCGACGCCTGAATTAAGATATCGTCCAAATAAGGCGCCACTGCTATGCCCCGCGGTCTTAGAACCGCCAGAAGGGACCCTAGCACCTTTGTGAAAATTCTGGGAGCTGTGGCCAACCCGAAGGGAAGAGCCACAAACTGGTAATGCTTGTCCAGAAAGGCGAACCTGAGGAACTGGTGATGATCTTTGTGGATAGGGATGTGTAGATACGCATCCTTTAAGTCCACGGTGGTCATATATTGACCCTCCTGGATCATTGGTAAAATAGTTCGAATGGTCTCCATCTTGAAGGATGGGACTCTGAGGAATTTGTTTAGGATCTTGAGATCTAAAATTGGTCTGAAGGTTCCCTCTTTTTTGGGAACCACAAACAGATTTGAATAAAACCCCTGCCCCTGTTCTGTTTTCGGAACTGGGCAGATCATTCCCATGGTATATAGGTCTTCTATACAGCGTAATAATGCCTCTCTTTTTGTCTGGTTTACAGACAATTGAGAAAGATGGAATCTCCCCCTTGGAGGAGAATCTTTGAAATCTAGAAGATACCACTGGGTTACGATTTCTAAAGCCCAGGAGTCCTGAACGTCTCTTGCCCAAGCAAAGAGAGAAAGTCTGCCCTCTACTAGATCCAGTCCCGGATCGGGGGCTACCCCTTCATGCTGTCTTGGTGGCAGCAGCGTGCTTCTTGGCCTGTTTACCTTTGTTCCAAGTCTGGTTAGGTCTCCAGACTGACTTGGATTGAGCAAAATTCCCCTCTTTCTTTGCAGCAGGGGAAGAGGTAGAGGGACCACCTTTGAAGTTTCAAAAGGAACGAAAATTATTTTGTTTGGTCCTCATCTTATTTGTCTTATCCTGAGGAAGGGCATGGCCTTTCCCTCCAGTGATGTCTGAAATGATCTCTTTCAGTTCAGGCCCGAATAGGGTCTTACCCTTGAAAGGGATGGCTAAAAGCTTAGATTTTGATGACACATTAGCAGACCAGGACTTAAGCCATAAAGCTCTACGTGCTAAAATGGCAAAACCTGAATTATTTGCCACTAATTTAGCCAGTTGAAAAGCGGCATCTGTAATGAAAGAATTAGCTAGCTTGAGAGTCCTAATTCTATCCAGAATATCATCTAATGGGGTCTCAACCTGAAGAGCCTCCTCCAGAGCCTCGAACCAAAAGGCAGCTGCAGTAGTTACGGGAACAATGCACGCTATAGGTTGGAGAAGAAAACCCTGATGAACAAATATTAGGATCTTTGAAAGCACAACTGTCCTCAATAGGTATAGTTGTACGCTTAGCCAGGGTAGAAATAGCTCGCTCCTCCTTAGGGACCGTCTGCCACGAGTCCCGCACGGTGTCTGATATGGGAAACATTTTCTTAAAAAGTAGGAGGGGAAGTGAACGGAATACCTGGTCTATCCCACTCCTTAGTAACAATGTCTGAAATCCTCTTAGGGACCGGAAAAACATCAGTGTAAGCAGGAACCAATTTCTCTGGAACTACAATAGGGTCACAATCATCCAGAGTCGCTAAAACCTCCCTGAGCAATAAGCAGAGGTGTTCTAGTTTAAATTTAAAAGCCGTCATATCTGAGTCTGAGGGAACATCTTTCCTGAATCAGAAATCTCTCCCTCAGACAGCAAATCCCTCACCCCCAACTCAGAACATTGTGAGGGTACATCGGATATGGCTAATAAAGCGTCAGAGGGCTCAGCATTTGTTCTCACACTAGACCTACTGCGCTTCCCCTGCAACCCAGGCAGCTTAGATAAAACCTCTGTGAGGGTAGTATTCATAACTGCGGCCATATCTTGCAGGGTGAAAGAATTAGACGCTCTAGAAGTACTTGGCGTCGCTTGTGCGGGCGTTAATGGTTGTGACACTTGGGGAGAATTAGATGGCATAACCTGATTCCCTTCTGACTGAGAATCATCCTGCGACATACTTTTAGTAGCTAAAATATGTTCTTTGCAATTTATTGACCTTTCAGTGCATGAGGGACACATTCTAAGTGGGGGTTCCACAATGGCTTCTAAACATATTGAACAATGACTTTCCTCAATGTCAGACATGTTGAACAGGCTAGTAATGACTACAAACAAGCATGAAAACACTTTATTTAGTGAAAAAAAACAACAATCTTAAAAAACGGTACTGCGCCTTTAAGAGAAAAAAAAAAGCATACACGTTCTGCAAAACTTCTTTAAAATGTACTAAATTTTTCAAATTTTTGATAGCAGACTCAATATGTGTAGTTAAGTTTGCCCCACAAGAAAATTTAACATTTAACCCTTTATTGTGCAAACCGGATTAAATTAAGGCCTAAATCCGGAAAAAACACCCCCAGCACCTTGCCACAGCCCTGCTGTGGCGCCTACCTGCCCTCAGGGATTGTAAATATGGGGTTGAAGCTTCGATTTTGGCCCAAAACATCCACCAGGGACCTCAGGAGTTGGAGCTTGCTGCGTGAAAACAACTGCGCATCTGAGGCGCGAAAATAGGCCCCGCCCATCTCACTCGATGTCTCTACAGCCTCAAAGAACTGCACCAGAGCGGTTTTAAACTAGCCATGTGGGTTCTGAGACCCAAAAAATAAGCCAAGTGTACCCTCAATAAAGTTGCCCAAAAAACGTTAACAGCACTCCCAGTTCAGAAAACGTTTGCCCACAAACATTCAAAACTCAGTGTCAACCATTTTTTAATTAGCCCCTTATGCAAGCTTAGCAATGCCTTTCTATAGCTCTTAGGATTACTGCTTACCTTACCCTCATGGGGATACTGTCAGCCTTTCTGAAATACACAGTCTCTCCAGAAAAAATGACTGAACATACCTCACTGCTATATAGCTTGAAAACGTTGCTCACACTTTAGTTTCTTGTACCCCTCAGCCTCTGTGGGAACAGCACTGGATCTTAGTTACAAATGCCAAGATCATCATCCTCCAGGCAAAAGTCTTCATCCATCTGCTGCCTGAGAGTAAATAGTACACACCGGTAACATTTAAAACAAAAAACTCTTGCTTGAAGAAATTAAAAACTAATATTTTATCAACTCTTTCACTTTACCCTTCCTAGTACTTAGAGTAGGCAAAGAGAATGACTGGGGGTGGAGCTAAGGGAGGAGCTATATAGACAGCTCTGCTGTGGTGCTCTTTGCCACTTCCTGTTAGCAGGAGGATAATATCCCACAAGTAAAGGATGAATCCGTGGACTCGTCGTACCTTATAGAAGAAATGTTCTATTTCTCTCCTTCATTTTATATATGCGTGTCAACCATATAGTACAAAATGGGTTGCTGGTATTTCTGAAAAGCAAAAACACTTCTGTGCATTACAAGCAGTGTAGGGTGACTGGCCTGGAATAGAGCCAGAATATCAACATAACCTGGAGGTCAATGAGTGTCAAAGATACTTTTTACCCACATGTGATTTAGTAATAATTACAACATGCAAAAAGCATACCAAGGTCAGAGTGACGCATACTTATTCATTATAATTATCTTTAGATAACATAGGGTGAATCATACATTTATGAAATACCGTGTTGTGGCCTGTACAAAGAAACTGTTCAACCAATACTAAAGGATAAAAAAAATGTTTTTATACATTTTCCTTTAGGAGTTGGTCAATTTCTTTTTTAGAAACAAAAATATGCATTCATATTAATACACTCATAACTTTACTTTCGGCTTGTAAATGTTTATGTACCTTACACACAAGCTTGCCTGGCCCCTACGTTTGTCAAGCTCTATATAAAGATCCTATATCCAAAGAGGACCATTTTAAAAATGAATGGAAGAAAACTCAAATATTTTAAAATAAGAAAAAAAATGGTCTGACTTGGCCAATTTTACTTCCAATTACTTCAAGCTTCTAATGATTTGAATTATCCTACATGTATCATCTTATATTTCCTATAGAATAAGTGGTCTAAAATTGTGTTTGTTTCTTTATTGATTCAGATAGAGCATGTGATTTTAAACAACTTTCTAATGTACTAATATTTCATGTTTTGTTTTGTTCTCTTGGTATCTTTTAATAAAAAGCATACCTAGTTATGCTCAGGAGTTGCTGATTGGTGGCTGTACAGATATGCATCATGTTATTGGCTAACCCAATGTGTTCAGCTAGCTCAAAGTAGTGCATTGATGCTTCTTAAACAAAGGATACAAAGAGAAAGAAGCCTAATAGATACTAGATGTAAAAAATGGTTTAAAATTATATACTCTATGAATCCCGAAATACATTTTTTGGATTTCATGTCCCTTTAACTGTAAAATTGCTGTTTTAGAGACTGTTAGACAACCTGAAAAAAAACAAAAAACCTGCAACATAATCATAAAATCACACGTTAAATAAATCCCTTCCTAGAAATGAAACTGGAAAATAATTCTGAATAATAAAAAGCAATATATTTATATATGTGGGTAGGTGTGTGTGTAGGTGTGTATAGGTAGGTGTGTGTATAGGTAGGTGTGTATGTGTAGGTGTGTGTGTGTGTAGGTGTGTGTGTGTGTAGGTGTGTGTGTGTAGGTGTGTAGGTGTGTGTGTAGGTGTAGGTGTGTAGGTGTGTGTAGGTGTGTAGGTAGGTGTGCGTGTAGGTGTGCATCGGCGTGCGGGTGTGCGTGGCATGCGTCAGTGTGTGTTTTCTAAATACAGCTAATAATTAATCAGGCACATTTTTCCAATTGCTATGAATGAGTTACAATGCAAATAAATCAAAAGGTCCATTTCATTCTAAGGACAGATACAAAAGTGGGATTCCTACTTCTCAAGGAAAACTGTTTTCCTTCTTAGATTTACAAATAGCACAATATGGGATACAATTATTTGGAGTTAAACAAAATGGTATTAAAATGGTAAAAAAAAAAAAAGCATATAAAAAACAGGCAACATACCAGGGGCGTGTTAAGGCATAGGCCAACAAGGCCGGTGCCTAGGGCAGCAGATTTTTATAGGGCAGCAGAATTTTGAGTCCCTAGGGCCACTCTACTGAACTGAGGGCCGGGTGGCTAAATCAACCAGGGCCTAGCTATTGCTATCCTATGGCATTGTATGTGGGTGCGCATGACGTGGTGACAGTGGAAGCGGAGCTCACTTGCGCAGCCTGGCCTGGACTGAGAGGAAATGCGGTATTCTTCCTGGCTCCACCGCGTGATTGAGACTCACACAGACTACACAGTGCAGTGTGCACTACACCGTGACCACTGTGAAACAGCATATGCCTTTCTCCCTTCAATACATCTTCATTAGGCATTGAAATACTTAAACAGATTAGTCACTAAATACTTGTACATTTACTGTTTGTCTATCTGTCATACATGCAAAGAATAAGTATTTATTGCTGAATCTATACAACCATGTGACTTAAAACACAACTGAAAATATGTTGTATGCATTTAATACATTCAGAAACAATACAAGTATATACTTTATTATGATTGTATCATGTGACTTTATCCCCTAGGATACAATTCCTAAACCTATCATAACTACTGTTGTATTTTTTAAGTACTTTTAAAGGCCAGTTTGTATATTTATTACATATTTATCCAAGCCGATATTTTGCTTAAATAACTGTCAATCACCAAAGAAGATGTTTAAGGTTAAACAACTAAATACTGACAAACTATCAAACAGTGAAAGATATTTTTTTCTGATATAAACACTTTAATCATCTGACTTGCAAAATAATGTCTTAATATATATAAATATATATATATATATATATATATATATATATATATATATATATATATATATATATATATATATATATATATATATATATATATATATATATATATAATGTGTGTGTGTGACCAGAGTGAATGCAAGCCCTGGCAAACATCTACTTAAAAATACATTATTATTTTTTAATTTTTTACACCCTGCCCCAAAAATATTATGTCTAAAAAAAGGACTTATACCTGGGGTGGGGGGGCAGCAGAATTTTGAGTGCCTAGGGCAGCACAAAACCTAAATACGCCCCTGGAAAATACACACATATATATATATATATATATATATATTTATTTATTAACTGATTCTCATTAACAGATCAAAGTTATAATATTTATAAAAATCAAAATACATCTGTGGCTAAAAATAAATAGGTAAATAGTACCATTAAATTGCTTACAGGTTTGTGTTTTCTTGGCAAGCCTCAACAGCTATTAAGCTTTTAGAACCAACGCTGTTATATGAGAAATAACCACTACAGAGCTAAGCAGAGCTTGCCAAATGTGTTCAGAATACAGAGTAGACAGGCCTTTTTGCAATCTAAAAATGCACACAACAGTACAAACAGTATTACTGTAAGGGTAACAACCCTGCCCAAATAAAAGTTCTCAATACATATTACAGAAATAACACAATTTACTATGTTTTCAACTGTGTGTATATATGTGCGTGCGTATGTATATTATTATTATACTTTATTTATGAAGTGACAACATATTCCACAGCACTGTCCATGGGTACAATTCATTTAAATAAAACAATGATATCAAACTTGTAAGAGACAAGACAACATTTTACAAACACATACAGGAGGAATGAAGCTGGATAGAAATAGGAAGTTGTTAAAGTGAGAGAGTGGAGTAAGAGAGTGCAGACAGTCATGGAAGGTCATAACAGACCTGCAGATTTTCTTTTAATAATTATCTCTTCCTTCTCTCTTTTATCTCTCTCTTTCTCCCCTCCCTCCTCTCTTTTTACTCTCTCTCCCTTCTCTCAGGCCATATCTTCTCTTTACACTCTTTATTTCCCCTCTCTCGTAAAACTATCTTCTCAACTTTTACTTTTCCACTCCAATCTCTCTCTCTCTCTGCCCCCGTTTCCCCTCTCAGAAGTAAGTCTAAGCACTAATGGTGTTCATATAATAACCCCTTCAGATATTTTTAGCACCTAGCCCAAAATGTGTATTAGTCAATCCTGCAAAAAGAGTGAACATTTTGCAAATGTGCTAACTTTGCTCTTACAACAAGCCACCAGACCGAGAGTGCCACGTTCCACCATTAAATTCCCACTCGGCAACGGCTAGTAAAGAGTTGAAATTTTGATCCATGTGTGTGTGTGTGTGTGTGTGTGTTCCTTCAATGAAGAAGGATTAGGACACAAGGAAGGAACCACAATCTCCTGATTGATGTTGCGATCTGACACAATCTTAGGAAGAAAACCTAATTTAGTATGTAAAACTGCCTTATCTGCATGAAAAAAAAATTTCAGAGAAGGGGGCTCACATTGCAAAGCAGAGATATAAGACACTCTGCACGCAGACAAGTGCAAAGAGTGTGGTGTACACAGACGTATACCACACCCATAGGGGGTGCCTCCTGATCTCTATAAGACCCTAACACAAAAATTATACAATTGTAAAATGGCTATAACACCATAACACAGAAACATGAGCAAATAAAATAGTTAATATATATATATATAAAGCAATAAAAAAAGAGAATGTCCCTAGAGCCAAACAAAGAGGATAATCCAAAATAGAAGTAGCAGCTCTCTGTCATAGGACGGTCATCCTGATGAATCATAGTCTGCAGATAAAGAGAGGAACAGTGGCACCAACATGGCCTAGTATTGCCAGAACATAGTCAACAAATGCAGAAAATGGAGTATACTCACAAGCAGGGCGCACCCATATGGTGCTATTGTAGCAGACTGGAACTAAGCAGTGGTCCAGCTCACTGATCGCCACCAGTATAAATCCAGAGGGTCCTTGAGTGAGGATACACACACGCATAGCCCAGTAACGTTAGGACCAAAGAGGTATGTGACTAATAAGTTGCACTTACAGGAAACAGAGCACCTCCAGGTGCAATACCAGCATACTGGGACCTCTCAGCCACCCAGTGGACTGTATCACCAAGAAGCAGGACAATAGCTATCCCAAGCAAAATGCCTGAATGGCCAGCAAAAAATAATAATGTATGGTGACAAGAACCATACAACAGTAAGTGTATATTTAAAAAACTTTTTTAAAAAGCAACGCGTTTCTCAGCCCCCTATGGGATGTTTCATCAGGCTATAAAACAACATTACAACACACTTGCTATATATAACAGGAAATGGAAAAAGCACAATGATCTCTATTTATCTGCACTCTGCACGCAGAGGCAATAGCCAATAAAAAGAGAAACTTCCAAGATAACAATTTAATGTCAACCGAATGCAGAGGCTCAAACAGAACCAGTTGCAAAACCCGAAGAACGAGATTTAGGCTCCAAGGAGGAGCCCCAGATCTAAACACAGGTCTGATCCTAATCAGAGCCTTAACAAAGGACTGCACATCTGGAAGCTCAGCCGGTCTCTTGTGCAATAAAACCAACAGGGCCGAAATCTGTCCCCTCAGGGAACTAGCAGAAAGGCCCTTTTCAAACCCATCCTGGAGAAAAGATAAGATCCTGGCAACCTTAAGTCTGTGCCAGGAAAAACCACGCTCTTCACACCAGATTAAGTAGGTCCTCCACCCCTTGTGGTAGATACGCCAAGTAACTGGTTTACGAGCTTGAATAAGAGTATCAATGACATGCTCATAGAAACCTCTCTTGGCTAAGACTAAGCGTTCAAATTTCACGCAGTCAGCCTCAGAGAATTTAGATTTTGATGAACAAATGGAGCTTGTATCAGCAGGTCTCTGCGACAAGGTAACTTCCACGGAGGAGATGAGGACATCCCCACTAGATCCACGAACCATGTCCTTCGCGGCCACGATGGAGCAATCAGGATTAGTGATATCCGATCCTGCTTGATGCGGGCCACCACTCGAGGAAGAAGCGGTAATGGAGGAAAAAGATATGAGTTTGAATCTCCAGGGCACTGCTAGTGCATCTATTAGATCCGCTTGGGGATCCCTTGACCTCGAGCCGTACCTGGGTAGCTTGGTATTGAGACGGGACGCCATGAGATCCATCTCCGGTGTCACCCACTTGCTGCATATCTCTGCAAACACCTCGGGATGGAGAGACCATTCCCCTGGATGGAAGGATTGCCTGCTGAGAAAATCAACCTCCCAGTTGTTCACACCCGGAATGTGGATCGTTGACAGCAAACAGCTGTGGGCCTCTGCCCACTCCAGAATATGAGATACTTCCTTCATCTCCAAGGAACTTCTCGTTCCCCCCTGATGGTTGATGTAAGCCACAAGGTTATATTATCATATTGGAATCTGATTAACTGGGACAAACCCAGAAGTGCCAAGCCTTCAAGGCCTTGAAAATTGCTGTAGTTCCAAAATATTGATCGGAGGGAGGACTCCTCCTGAGTCCACAACCCCTGTGCCTCCTGGCACCCCAAACAGCTCTCCATCCGGATAGGCTTGCGGCCGTAGTCAAAATCTTCCAGGATGGTCCCTCAGGACAGATGATCTGGAAAACTCCAGTCCTATCTCGAAGGGCAGATACCCTTTTTCAGGAATCTCCGAATCTTCTGACACTTATCTGCTGCCTAACGTGATGAAAGGCAAAGAATGACTGGGGTAATGAGGAAGTGGGAGGGATATTTAAACCTTTGGTTGGGGTGTCTTTGCCTCCTCCTGGTGGCTAGGTGTTGTATTTCCCAACAGTAAGGAATGAAGCTGTGGACTCCTTATCTTAGGAAGCAAAGAAAGATATATATATATAGATATATATATATAGATATATATATATATATATATAGATATATATATAGATATATATATAGATATATATATATATATATATAGATATATATATAGATATATATAGATATAGATATATATATATAGATATATATATAGATATAGATATATATAGATATAGATATATATATATATATAGATATAGATATATATAGATATATATATATATATATATATACACACATATATATATATACACATACACACATACTGGGAGGGGGGGAACTATTTATACATCACTGCTGATTTTGTTTTGTGACAATAAGATATACATACTTTTTGTTTTTATAGCTGGCAAGTCTGTGCACCTTATTACTGGTTCTTTAAAAATTACTTCACATCGGATGTATGTGTACTATTTTGAGCCTAACTGCAAAGCTTGCATTAGATCTGTTTGAACATAGAGAAATCTGGATTTATCTGCTTATTTCTACCTCTGTCCATAAACCTGAGCCCTTAATTAGTTGACTCACATGTTACAGTTAGTATGCCTTCAGGGGGACTGTATCATGGAAGCTTGCAGATTGTGAGCAGGCAAATTAAATATTGCTCAATCAAAATGAAAACATTACTTATAATTATTTAAAAAAGGGACAACGTATTCTGCACCACTACGTAATCATGCACCTGAAGTCAAAACAGCGTTAAAGGGACACTGTAATGCAAATATGGCATGCCCTTATTAATTAGAACATGTTATTTTAGCATTACAAACCCTGCAAGTCTGTGCGTAATGTCCCACAAAGGGGTTAAAACAAAGAGTGGACACTGCCAATGAGCCAATCAGCAATGGCAGAAAACAGGACTAAGCTATGCAACTAGGCTCAGTGAAAGTGTCTGCTCAGGACCAGAAGTTTTCTCCGGCTCCAAATCAGTAAATTTGTGTGTTTAAAGGGACATGAAACCCAAAAAATTGTCTCATGATTCAGATAGAGAATACAATATTTTTTTCCCCCCAATTTACTTCTATTATTTAATTTGCGTCGTTCTCTTGTAATCTTTTGCTGAAAAGTTTATCTAGGCAAGTTCAGGAGCAGCAGAGAACCTAGGTTCTTGCTGCTGATTGGCGGCTGCATATATATACCGATTGTCATTGGCTGCACCTTCAACAAAGCATACCAAGAGAATGAAACAAAATTAGATAATAGAAGTAACTTAGAAAGTTGTTTAAAATTGTATTCTCTATCTAAATCACAAAAGAAAAAAAATGTGGGTTTTATGTCCCTTTAACCTCTATGTCGGACTTTACAGGCAGACATGCAGGGTCAGTAGTGCTAAAATGACACACTAACAATTAAAGGGACAGTATACACCAATTGTCATAACTGCATGTAATAGACAATACTATAAAGAATAAGATGCACAGATACTGACATAAAAATCCAGAGAGAGAGAAGAGAGAGAAAGAGAGAAAGAAAGAGAAAATATATATAATCAATATGAAATCAAATTTGTATATATTTAATTTGAGGCCGCAAGAAGCTACACCCAAAACCACGCTCCTCCAGCCCCATTTAGAAAGTGTCCAGGAATCTTCTGGGCAAAAAGGTGGCAACCCTATACATGTATGCATTTGTGATTGGCTGCCACATGGTACAGGGAGAGTGGAAAAAGACAACTTTTAAAATTGTCAGAAAAAATAAAAAACTACTACTCATGTGAAGTTCAGACTAAGTGCCATTGCATTGTCTTGTTAGCTTGCATTTGTTGATTATGCAAATCTACTGTGTTGACATCTGGTCCTTTAACTGACTTTCTGTGCATTTTCAATGTATCCACTTTGCAAGACTAGCTATATAGCTACCAAGTTAAAACACACAAACTTTACAGATATCAAGTTGATTACTTCCAAGACACAAGCCTTAATATATTTACAAAATCTGCTTTCAGAAATTATTAAATTGAATTCTCCATATTTAGAATGATTTTCTTTATCATTTTCATGCCACAACCAAGCATTATTATTAGCATCTGTATTTGGAATGGACAAAACAAAATAGCAATAAAAATAATATTAGTATCCCATTTCTGTAAGAAACAAAAAATATATTGGGAGTATCTAAAGCAACAACAGGTTTAGAAGGAAACTTGTACACCCATCCAGTAGATCAGAAGTTTTTTTTAAATACTCAGTCCAACCCGTCTGGCACCAACAACCATGCCATGTTCAAAGTCACTTAAATCCGCTTTCTTCCCCATTCAGCAAGTTGTCTTCACCACATCTAGATGCCTAAATGGATTGAGTTGCTGCAATGTGATTGATTAGCAATTTGTGTTACCAAACAATTGAACAGGTGTACCCAATAAAGTGACCAGTGTATGTATACATATATGCCACAGTACCAATGTCTCAGCACACACCGCCAATGACTGGTTTGCATGCACCATACAAGCTCTTTCCAGCCATCGAATGCACCAATCAGCAAATGTTTATGCTTAGAGATTAGAAAAGTGATTGTGTAAAACGTTACAAACGTCCGATTTAAAAATAGTCTTTTACCCATTCTTAAGCATTGGTACATTTAAAAGGAGCTTAAAACTGTAAACTGGGATATAGAGCCAGGGCATATTTTGGTATAACGTTGCTTTAAATGGAAAAAAACACCATAGCATAAACTGCTATTTCAGTCATTACAGAAAAAAAGCTGAATGCAAAACACAGCTATAAAAATAGAAAATTCCTATCATCTGTAACAATACCATCTCAAGGCACCCTGCCACATTTAAACACATGTGCACCTAACAGTATGACCCAGGAAATAAAGAGAACAAACGTTTTATACAATTCAAGATCTATTTACAATGGGGCTCATAACCTTTTTTATTTTTGCCTTAGGATAAAATGACAAACTGGACAAAAACTATTACAGAATAATTCAAAACCAAGCATAAAAGTATTCAACTTTGTGTTAAACCCCACATAACCTTAAAAGGGACACTGAATCCAATTTTTTTTCTTTCGCGATTCAGATAGAGCATGCAATTTTAAGCAACTTTCTAATTTACCCCTATTATCAATTTTTCTTCGTTCTCTTGCTATATTTATTTGAAAAAGGCATTCTAAGGAGCCAGCCAATATTTGGTTCAGACCCTGGACAGCACTTGTTTATTGGTGGGTGAATATATCCACCAAACAGCAAGAACAATCCAGGTTGTTCACCAAAAATGGGCCAGCATCTAAACTGACATTCTTGCTTTTCAAATAAAGATACCAAGAGAATGAAGAAAATTTGATAATAGGAGTCAATTAGAAAGTTGCTTAAAATTGCATGCTCTATCGGAATCACAAAAGAAAAAATTTGGGTTCAGTGTCCCTTTAACCCCTTAGTGACCAGATTATTTTTCAATTTTCTTACCGTTTGGGACCAGGGCTATTTTTACATTTCTGCGGTGTTTGTCTTTAGCTGTAATTTTCCTCTTATATACCGCCAAATGCAATCAAATTAAAAAATAGTTCACTTTTTCACTAACTTTAGGTTTCTCACTGAAATTATTTACAAACAGCTTGTGCAATTATGACACAAATGGTTGTAAATGCTTCTCTGGGATCCCCTTTGTTCAGAAATAGCAGACATATATGGCTTTGGTATTGATTTATGGTAATAAGAAGTCCGCTTAATGCCGCTGCGCACCACACTTATATTATGCCCAGCAGTGAATGGGTTAATTAGGTAGCTTGTAGGGTTAATTTTCGCTGTAGTGTAGTAGACAACCAAAAGTATTAAGCTAGGCCCATTTTGGTATATTTCATGCAACCATTTCACCACCAAAAGCGATTAAATGAGAGAAAAAAATTTTTTTAAAAAAAAAAATGTAAAAAAAATAAATTATATTTACCTTTTTTACAATTTTAGGTTTCTCACTCATTTACAAACAGTTAGTGCAATCATGACACAATGGTTGTAAATGCTTCTCTGGCATCCCCTTTGTTCAGAAATAGACATATATGGCTTTGGCATTGCTTTTTGGTAATTAGAAGGCTGCTGTGCACCACACTTGTATTATTCCCAGCAGTTAAGGGGTTAATTAGGTAGCTTGTAGGGTTAATTTTAGCTTTAGTGAAGAAATCAGCCTCCCACATCCCCACCCCCTGATCCCTCCCTGACCCCCTCACAGAGCTCTCTTCCCTCCCCCACAATTGTTACCGCCATCTTAAGTCTGCCAGTACTAAAGTAAAAGGCTTTTTTTCTTCTAGCTATTCTGCAGTGTTGGATCCCCCCTTAGCCCACAACCTCCCTGATCCCCCCCCCCAAACAGCTCTCTAACCCTCCCCCTCTACCTAGTTGTCGCCATCTTGGGTACTGGCAGCTGTCTGCCAGTACCCAGCTTGTAATAATTTTTTTTTTAAAAAAAAGTCTTATTTACAAATAAATAAAACCCCAATTTTCTGTAGTGTAGCTGCCCCCCCCCACTCATATCCCTCCCCCTCCCAGATCCCTTTCCAAACATTTGCCCCCTCTCCCTCCATCCCTTACAGTTTTCTGTAGTGTAGCGGCCCAAGTCCCACCTGCTCCCGTGCACGCACCTGGAAGGAAGTGGACCAGTGATGGGCCGCAGAGTGGCTCTCTCTGCATTGGTGTCCAAAATAGGGTATTGCACGATGCCTCAATATCAAGGCATTACTGCAATACCCTGAAAGCGCCTGGAAGTGATTAGGATCGCTTCCAGCGCTTGAATCTCCAGAGGACGTGTCAGGCACGTCCTGGGTCATTAACCGACACCCAATGTAGGACGTGCCTGACACGTCCTTGGTCGTTAAGGGGTTAAAAGGGATATGAAACCCAATTTTTTTTCTTCAGTAGCCACATCCCATTTTAAATGGACTTCAAGCAGCCAATTAGGATGCAAGCCCCAAGGCTTGTAAGGGAGTGCTCATCTGGCATGTGCAGCACAATCATGTTGTTATTTCCTTACTCAGTTTAATGAAGTTTACTATCAAATCTTACACGATTTCAGTGAAATTTTAAAAGATTGCAGTAAAACAAAGTGTGACATAAACATTGACAAAGCAGACCGCCTGTTTTTTTGTTTGTTTTTTTCCCCAACATGCAATTGTCAGCAGCTGAAGGATAACAGAGCACTGTAAGCTGATGAAATTTTGAGGTACAATAACTTCCTTTTTTACAGAGAGATGTTCAGGTGATATTCAGCTTTTTACAGTTATGCAGCATCACTATCAAGTGATTTAGCATATGGGTTTTTAGGTCCCTTTAAGTGTGTGTGTGTATATATTATATATATATAATATATATATATATATATATATATATATATATATATATATATATATATATATTTTTTATTATTATTTTTTTTTTTATTAACAACTTTGTAATTTGGTTTCATTATTTTTTTCTGACAGTTAGGGGTTATATAGACCAGTGATTTTTAACCTTTTTTTTGCCGTGGCACACTTTTTTACATTAAAAAATCCTGTGGCACACCACCATCCCAAAATTTAAAAAAAAAAAAAATCACACATTGTAGCCTAATACAGCATATATATATATACACATACTGTATGTATTGTGCTGTGATGCCATGCCTCCTACAAACTACCCCTGCACTGGGAGTAAAAAACAAGCAAAGTTTAAAAAATATGTCACACTGTTGTCAGTCTGCCGTGGCACACCTGAGGATCTCTCAAGGCACACTAGTGTGCCACGGCACACTGGTTGAAAAACACTGATATAGACAACAGATTGGCCCCTCTAAATAAGGGAGAGATTTTACTCTTTAAAAAACACTTACACATGATTACGAATATGTATTTGGAAAGTTCTCACACTTGGCTGGGATGTTATTCTGTTGCAACACTACAGAAAAACCTTGTAATTACAAGGTATTTTAATTATCTTTACATTTTTAATGACCACATATAATACATTTGTTTTCTTGTTTTACCTTTTTATTGATTATTATATTAAAATTTTAAAGGCACAGTGAAAGCAAATCTTGTTTGAAAACAAAGCAATAGTTCCATGAAATATGATGCACACATGAATCACTACACCACATAGAAAGTTTAGGAGCTGAACACGGTTAATGGCTTGCTGGGTCGCAGTCCTTGAGCACGCTGTTTGCAGGGGAGCGGTAAGGTTGCTCTAGCTAAATGACACAGGGACATTCACACAACTGCTGGGATTGTTTAGCTGCGCTAGCTGGGGATATTAACAGATTCAAAGTATGGCATTTTGAGAATTGTATTTCCTGGCACATAATGGACTTCCAATTTCCAGCATCGAACGCAAATAATACAAAATGTAGATGAGGCAGAGGCTGCCCCTATCTATCGCGTTATAAGGCGGCATGAGTAGCACCTTAGTCAATAGTCAAATGATAGTAAAATGCCAAGACCTAGAAAGTGCCAGGGTAGACTTCTGAAGTGCCACTGGCACCCAGGTTTATCAAGTCTTGATCTGATCATTAAAATGTTATTACTATTAAAGGGACATGAAACCCAAACATTTTCTTTCTTGGTTCAGATAGAGAATACAGTTTTAAACAACTTTCTAATTTACTTCTATTATCTAATTAGTTTCATTCTCTTGGTATCATTTGTTGAAGGAGCAGCAATGCACTACTTGTTTCCAACTGAACACATAGATGAGCCAATGACAATCAGTATATATATGCAGCCACCAATCAGCAGCTAGAACCTATGTTCTTTACTGCTTCTAAACTTACCTAGATAAACTTTACAGCAAAGGATAACAAGAGAAGGAAGCTAAATAATAGAAGTAAATTGGAAAGTTGTTTAAAATTGTATATTCTATCTGAATCATGAAAGATACATTTTGGGTTTCATGTCCCTTTAACGACATGCCCCTATCATCCAGTGAGCAACTAATGTGTGCACAACACATGTACTTCCTGTTAGTTTCAATATCAATATAGACATGAAACCCAAATTTTTTTCTCACACGACTTGGATAGAGCATACATTTTTAAAACAAACTTTCCAACAAACTTGTATTATTAAATTTGCTCCATTCTCTTGATACTGGTAAAATTAGCAGCAATTCCCTACTGGGAGCTAGCTGAACACATCAGTAAGCCAATGACAGAAGGCATATATGTGCAGCAGCTAGCTCCCAGCTCCTGAACCTACCTAGGTATACATTTTAACAAAGGATTAAGAAAAATAGGCAAATTAGATAATAGGAATAAATAGGAAAGTTGTTTGAAAGTACAGTATGTTCTATCGAAATCATGAAAGGAAATGTTTGGGTTTCATGTCCCTTTAACATGTTTAACAATGTTATGGATGATTCATAGGTATCTTATGAAGAAGGGTGATGGATTGCATTGTAACTTCATTGGCTGATTTAATATATGTAACTGAGCTTGGAACAAACACACATTTCTTCTCAATGGCAAAGTAAAAATGCCTTTTAAAGTCTGACTGACACTTTTTAAGATCCTAGTGCACAGAAATAAATTCCTAGATACTGGCAAAAAAATTTTTGGAAATCTTTATTGCCACTGGGACCCAGTCCATTGTGTATTTTGTTTGTGTAAATGTCCAGAGTACCTGAAAACCCGTCAAAATGTAGTTTGTTTACTAAATAAGGATTGATTCTGCTACAACAGATATACCATAGCTTTTAATTACAATGTTGCTGTACTCAATAGAATATACAATTTAAGACCTGTTTGTTTACCTGTAAAATAAAAAATAAAAAATCTTGTAACGGTTAAACTTCCAGGAAACAACAAACCAGTTTTATTTCTATATTAGGTAAAAAATATTTTGGTAGAAATCTACATTATACAAAGTAATAAAAAAGTCTTAAAATAGGACAAGCAACGTGGGGGGAACTGCTTTTTTTTGTGGCATATTCACATCTAGCATGCAATGATTTTGAATACGAAAGACTAATCAATGATGATCTAGTGACAGCTGCTACAGTTGTGTTTGTAGGAGCGTTAGTGAAGAACCTCTCAGAATGCTAAAACCTATCTTACCAACTGAAATCAGCTATTCAGTTATAATGTTCGCTTAAAGTGAAGGTCAATTTAGATGAATCGGTGCCCAGTTTTTAATAATCCTATTAAAAACAAGGGCACTTTAATTCATCAAAATTGACATTTCACTCATTTTCTTCAAAAACTTACCTTTTAATCCTGACAGCCGCTCCAGTCCAGCGATTCCCCCGGCCGTCGGAAGCCTCTTTATACGCCAGAACTGACTAATCCGGCTCCCTCAATAACAGCATTTTAGACCCGCAAAGAGGGCTTGCGACGGGCGGAGGCAGCACGTGTCAGGATTAAAAGGTAAGTTTTTAAAGAAAAAGTGAAATGTCAATTTTGATGAATTAAAAGTGCCCTTTTTTTTTTTTTTTTTTTTTTTTTTTAACAGCTTTATTGAACGAAAAGAAAAAAGCCAGTTACAACATGCACATATTAGGTACTAAATTCTGTTACATATTGCACTCAATGTACATATATAGAATTATGCTGTCACATTTCCATACATGTAAATAAAACCAAAACAGTTGTCAACATAAATGCATAACATCAGAATGATATATGTGCTGTAAGTGGTATAGATGAAGTAATTAATGTCATTGCTTCTCCCTTCTTTGCAGAGTTAGTAAAAGACCAGAATCTACCCGCCCTTTCCTGAACGCCTTTTCGGGTATCTTGTCTGAGCTGCTTGATCAGTTATATGCTAAATTCTTGTGTTTATATAAATCTCCCACATTGCTTTCATCTGGGTGTATGTGTCGCTCCTATTATTTTTTTTGTATGCGTATTCTTCCAAATCCAGTAATTGACAAAACTTGTTCTGCCATTGTATCAAGGTAGGGACCTCGTTGCTCTTCCAGTTTCTAGCTACCAGGGATTTCAAACTATTACTGGCTATAAATGTTAGGTTCCTTTTATGACTTGGTAGTTTACTAGGAGTGATATTAAATAACCAGATATTCGGGTCAAGAGGAAGTATCACCTCCACATACCTGAGGTCTCTTTTGCTATCATCTCCCATACCGCTGCCAGCGTGGGACATTGCCACTAAATGTGTGACATATTGCCTGGGGAAGCACCACACCGCCAGCATTTCTCACTGTTGGATGGGAAAATTTTATGGATTTTGGATGGGGTAAAATACCACTGTTGAATAATTTTGAGGTTAATTTCTATTACTTTACTAGAAGCCGAGACCTTAGTAATATCGGAGAACATGCGCAACCTATCTCTATACCGAGTTCCCTTTCCCAGCTATGTAATGCGGTATGTTTGGCGTCGCCTGAAGGATTGAGTAGGTAAGAGAAAGGGTTTTCTTGACGGGTGTTAGAGACTTGCATAACTCCTCAAATGGGGTTAGTGGACGCAAGAGATTTCTTCTGTCGTTGTGTTAAAAGTGCCCTTGTATTTTATAGGATTATTAAAAACCGGGCACCGATTTATCTAAATTGACCTTCACTTTAAAGGGGCAGTATACACAAATTTTCATATAACTGCATGTAATAGACACTACTATAAAGAAGAATATGCACAGGTACTGAACTAAAAATCCAGTATAAAACCAGTTTTAAACTTACTTAGAAGCTCCCACTTTAACACTGTTTATGAGGTTAGGACACCCAGTGAAAGGGGCTGTGAAAACATGAAAACCTCTCCACCATATATGAAAAGACAGGAATCTGTAGACATCAGTATACATCTAAAACTTTGGGGCTTGGTTTGGAGTCTGAAAATCAGCACAATGTAATAAAAAATAAAAAATATATCAAAACTATTTAAATTTATATTAAGATTTTTACAAAAACACTCCCAGATGGTCTATATAAAAGGATCATTTACAAAACATTTCTGCAAAGATAAATCTAGTGTGCAATGTCCCTTTAAGGCTCTTTACTTCTTTTGTGACTTTGAAAAGTTTAAAAAATGAAATGTGTTATGTTGTATTAGAGAGCAAATTTTTATTGCATAAATTTTTGCATGTAACTGTCCACCTCATATGGGTAGAAGGTTTCGCTACATGGGGGACGAGAAATCTGTTCTTTAAGTTATATAAACCGTTCTTGGTGTATGTGGGGAGCTAGCTTGGTGTACGTGTCTAGCAAGTGCACTGAGGAGGAACGTATCTTGTTTTAAAGTTATAAATCAATCCCTTGCATGTGTGTTTATATTGATATGTATAGTTATCAGAAAACAGATCTAGCTGCAGAAGTATATTGGCTTTTCTAATGAATTAATACCTAATCTAATGCACGTTGGCTTTGCTGGCAATGTAACATTGCTGCCATTTACAAAAACACACCATTAACAGGACTGGGCAAACAGTTATATCGAAGCTGTGATATGTTCACAACAATGTCACCTGTACACAAATGTCAGAGCTGCCATCCTAATTCCAATACCTGACCTTACACCATTCTTGCACACAGATATGGGCAGCAAGATGTTAGTATAAGAACTGTTCTTGCACACTTTGCATTGCATTTTCATAATTTGATTTGCCTTATTTTCCTCCAATTTTTCCTGTGCTTTTTTCTCTACCAAATTATGGAATGCAACATTCTACACCGTGATTGCTGCATCACTGCAGGAGCTCATGTATATTTGCCAATACATTCCAGCATTTCTAAGGCAGTGGGGGCAAAAACAGGAAAATTGGACTAATCGAATAATGAATGTACATTGCAAAGTTTGTTTATAAAAAAAGAAATAAAACATTCATCGTGTGTTTAAAAAAAACAAAAAAACTTTGCAATGTACTTTCATTATTTGATTTGCCCTGTTGTTCCTCCAATTTTTCTGGGGTGTTTTTCCCCACTGCCCCAGAAATGCTGGAATGCATTGGCAGATATGCATGAGCCCCTGCCATGATGCAGCAATCACTGTGTAGAATGTTGCATGCTATCATTTATAGGGGAGTGGGGAAAAAAAAAAGCAGGAAAAATTGGAGGAACATAGTGAAAATCAAATAATGAAAATACAATGCAAAGTTTGTTTAAAATAATAAAAAACAAAAAAATTACAATTGTGTGTTTTAAAAAAAACAACTATGTATTTTCATTATTTGATTTAAACTTTGTTCCACTCCAATTTTTCCTATGTTTTTTTCACTACCATAGTAATGATGGCATGCAACATTCTACAAAGTGATTGCTGCATCACTGCCATTGCATTCCAGCATTTCTGGGGCAGTGAAAAAAAAACCAAACACAAAAAACACACACACACACACACAATAAAATTGGAGGAGAATAGGGCAAATCAAATAATGAGGAGAAAAAAAAAATACATACGTGTGTGTGTAAAAATACATACATTGTTTTGTATAAAATGTAGCCATAACATTTCCATAGGCTTTGCTGCTATATATACACACTTGTGGTTTTATACAATATTCTGCATATGCAAGATGGTCTAGCTAGATGGGATATCCTAACATGTCTAGCCAATTTTCACATTATAAAGTAGTTAGGAGTAGTTAGGAGGTTCTTGCTACTAGATTGCATACATAGTTCCTTTGCACACAATCTTTATAAACTGGCTCTACACAGTAATATGTATATAAGTTAAACATTGTGAGCCATGTCATACATGTCCCTAGGTATGCCATTTATTTGAGACAATGATGATAGATATTAGGCCCTACAGACAATGCTTAGGTTATAATACTGATGATAGAATATCTGTGATCAACTGTCATATAATGTTTTATTGCAGAACCTGTTGACAGAGTAGTTGTATGTATTGATATAGTTTGAGTACCGTAATGATTTATGTTGCCAATTGTTTTCAGTTTAGGAATAACCATACAATTCTTGACATATGATTAAAAAAATTCTAGCTTCTCTTCAAAATTACTTGAAGACTACAAATACCATAGCTAAATGTTTAACCTTGTTTGAGGGGGGGGGGGGTATAATATGGTCACCCCAGCCATGAGTTGGGAGGCCATCAGCCTTTTGATAATTTCCATGACTTGCTAACAACTTACATAAAGAATGTTAAATAAATCTATATCTATCTTGCATATCAGCTATGGCAGGAACTTCACTACAGCAAATCATAAATATTTTAAAAAGCAAACCTTAAATATAATGGATGTTACACTTCAGCACAAACCGTATAATATTCTTATTTATGTTGTTTATACAGAATATGTATATGGACTTGACATATGATCAAAACATAGGAGCCGGCAAAAAAAAAAAAAAAAAACAGGGGACTCAAGGCAACTAAGAAGCAGTGATTTAACTCCTTTATTGCCACAACACACAAAGCATGCAATTTGATAGACAGCTGTCAACTCATCCAGCTGCGGCCCCATGCACTAGATTTTGTGGCCCCCAAAAAAGCAGAACCAAGAATCTATGTTTGGGGATTTATGGTGGGTGGGCAAAAATATGACCCTTGGGAGAACAGCAGGTGGAGGATACCCTGCATCCTTACCTAAATCTGGCCCTGAGCCACTGGAAATTTACAGGAAATATATTATTTGTGTGTGCTCCCATGTGTTAGGAAGATGACCATCACTGATGTATGCTGTCTGTATCAACAACAAGCATGGGGGGTGAAGCGAAAGATTGGAAGGAGTCTAGCTAATATACCAGACTCAGTGGCCTTTAGGAAGCAATGTGCGGCTATGCCAGCAGAGGGCAAAATAATTGAATAAATAAAATTTATATATATATTAAATGGATAGAGAGATAGATAGAGATGAATATATATATATATATATATATATATATATATATATATATATATATATATATATATATATATCTCATTCTATACAATTCATTAGAGTATGTAATTTTATTATTATTGACCCTGTGTCATTGTGTGTTTAATTGTTGCAAAGGAGTGAAAACACACAGAAAAGTGGTTCAGAACCTGCAGAGAACTGCTAGTGCTGATGATGTGAGCAACATTCTTCAGGGTGTTTAACCCCTTTGCAGGGGTTTAAAACTTAGTAGCATAGGGACAGTAGTCGTAAAATGAAACGCTCAAACAAAATTAGAGCATGCAATTTTTATGGCCCTTTTAAAATAAAAATCTTTGAAAATTCACAAAAATAACTAAATCCATATTGGTTTTCAACAGTGAGATGTCACCAATAGGAAGATAATTTTGATTCGTGTTAAAGGGACAGTATAATATAAAATAGTTTTACCCTTAACGAGTTTCCAATTCCTTTTTTTTACCAGCTGCAGAGTATAAAGTGTATGAGATTTGCTTTTTTTAAGGCTTATTTGTGTTTATGAATTAGCTGGTTTTGTGTTTTGAAGCTACAACCTAATAAAATGGGTTCAGCTTGTAGGTATAATCAGATCATTACTTTATCACATTGTATACATATACCCGCCTCTTTATCTTATATCTGTTCATAAACCAATGACCAATACTTGGAGAGAACAATGGAAAATAAACATTTTATTACCTTATCTCTTCTATAACCCACTGGGGGTGTATTTTCTATGTGTTCAGGCACAGGGGGGTTATTTAAAGGACCAGTCAACACTGCATATAACCAAAACCAAAATAAAATGTACAATTGCATAGCTGATTAAATGCATAATGTATATGGGTACTCAAATGAAAAACACTGAATGGAAAATTAAGAGAAAAGCTTGCTTTTATCCTTTCTGTATTAAAAATGGCTCTGTGGCTTGCCTGCCCACGTCTAGAGGAGGATGGGCTTACTGTGACTGACAACTTCTTGAAGCCAAATCGGATGTTAGCTAATTTCCATTATTTTTTTCAAAGTGCGCATGCGGGCACTCACAAGACCTACCGCGCGCGTGCACTTCACCCCCACTCTTGAGTGCATGTGAAATCCCTCCCCCCTCGCGAGCACCATTACTTTTACAGGAATTCAGAGTAAGAAATTGAACATAAGGCACAGGGAGACCATACGCCCTCCAATGTCTCCGCTCACAAGGTTTTTAAATGAGCTGTACAGAGCATAATACATGTCAGATGAATAACAGACCTTCAGGCATGTTTGTGGATCCCTATATAACCTGTGTATTCTTTAAAGTTTTTTTTAATTTATGGTATGCCCAGGGACAAATTTTTCTTTAGGAAAGGTAGGCAGTAGGATTCCTTTTTTTTTCCGGTTGATATCTGTCTAACAATAAACAAACTGCAAATAAAAGTTCCTGCTCTGAGAGGTTGACAGCCACACACACGCTCTGTATTCTTCTTCTCTAGCACGCAGGCGCTCTTATGCTTCTGTGGACAGTGCACAATCTTTTATGTGCACTGTTCCACCAAAGAAGCACAGTCCCGCTGTGCCAGTGATGTCACGTGTGACGTCACCACTTCCGGTTTCGCATGCGCAGAGGCAGAAAAATGCATATACGTATATGCATTTTTCATTTGGCAACCACACCCACGTGACACAGGAGGACGGGGAAAGCTTAAAAAAATTAAAAACGATCGTTTTCAGTGATTAAGAGATGCAACTTCCACAGGTACAGCTCTACATACTTTATTGTATATTGTGAACGCATTTATGATGGTATCCTGTATTGTTGACTGGTCCTTTAAGATTTAGCACAAAACAATGCTAAATTTAAGACAATAGATAATAAACAGTCACAGTCATGTGATCAGGGGGCTGGAAGATACAAGGTAATCACAGAGGTAAAAAGTATATTAATATAACTGTGTTGGTTATGCAAAACTGGGGAATGGGTAATAAAGGGATCATCTATCTTTTAAAACAATAACAATTCTATGGTAGACTGTCCCTTTAACACAGCTTGGCCTTGAGGCCAAAAACTTTCAGGAGGGGTAGGGATACCACAGGCTAAATAAACTATTTCAAATTCTAATATAAGGCTAATGAAAATACTTGTAAACAATTTAATACACTCCAGCAGGTAAAGTGGATAATTGGGAACAAATTAAAGGGGCAAACTTTTTTTTTAGTAAACTGTCCCTTTAAACTTAAAATCCTTTAACTACGCTTTAAGGAAAAAAAACAAAAAAAAAAACTTTCCAAACTGGGTTAATTTACAAGCAAGATAACGCGTAAAAGCAAAAATTAACGAGTGGCCTGTCAGGGACATAGATAGCATTAGACATGCAGGCCACACTGTCAAACCACACTAGCATCAAAATAACAACCAAGGGTTGCACACACGGATTTCAGATTGTGAATGTGTAAAAAAAAAAAAAAAAAAGGGGGAGGTGGTTATTAATTTCTATTATCTAATCCAGACTCGTAATACAAATACCAAGAGTTTTGCAAATCCAATGATGATAATAAATAGTCTTTCTACATAGCAAGGAGGGTCCTTCTGCTATTTTTATCTGTAAAGCTTATATCACAAAGAGTGATATCTCAAACTTTGTTATAAAGAATGTAATTACAAAAGTGACACTTGACATCTTGCACGACACGTGAGCATCAGATTCCTTCACCAGAACTCCTCTCAAGCATAGCAAATACCATTGCAGAACCTGGTACAATATTATACTGCACAGCATTTTGTCAGTGTAGCACACAGCTGCTTACACTAGACCTACTGATGTCAGCAGGATTCCCAGGGAAATCTAGGTATCCTGACAGTGAGCTGGCACATTTTCATGTCATGCATGGTTAAAGTTTCACACACTTGTGCAGCACACAAGCACATATTTTACCTCAGTTTGTGCTTCAAACAATTTTCCACTGCTATTAACATGTGTTTCATCAAAAGCCCTGAGAATTTACAACATATGCTGCATGTGTGATGACTTGGTTTATCATGTCCAATACAAGAATGTTACAGCTGTTCCACTGATATGAATGAAGCTATAAAGGGGGCCAAGCCCAAAAGTGACCAGTTGCTATATTTAAGCACTTTTTGCAGACAAATGCCAAGAAGAATTTATTTTTTTAAATAAAAGTATAAATTCCCTGAAAATGAACACGCTAATTGTGAAAATATATTTTACATTCTTGACCATAATGTGTAAAAATACCACTAATGGTCACTAGATAGGAAGAAAATAGCTACTGTAATTAGTTGGAAAAAGACAGTATCCAGCTAATTAAACATTAGTTTGCAGAGAGATAGATAGATAGATAGATAGATAGATAGATAGATAGATAGATAGATAGATAGATAGATAGATAGATAGATAACATAATTTATGTAAGAACTTACCTGATAAATTCATTTCTTTCATATTAACAAGAGTCCATGAGCTAGTGACGTATGGGATATACATTCCTACCAGGAGGGGCAAAGTTTCCCAAACCTTAAAATGCCTATAAATACACCCCTCACCACACCCACAAATCAGTTTAACGAATAGCCAAGAAGTGGGGTGATAAGAAAAAAAGTGCGAAGCATATAAAATAAGGAATTGGAATAATTGTGCTTTATACAAAAAAATCATAACCACCACAAAAAAGGGTGGGCCTCATGGACTCTTGTTAATATGAAAGAAATGAATTTATCAGGTAAGTTCTTACATAAATTATGTTTTCTTTCATGTAATTAACAAGAGTCCATGAGCTAGTGACGTATGGGATAATGACTACCCAAGATGTGGATCTTTCCACACAAGAGTCACTAGAGAGGGAGGGATAAAATAAAGACAGCCAATGCCTGCTGAAAATAATCCACACCCAAAATAAAGTTTAACAAAAAACATAAGCAGAAGATTCAAACTGAAATCGCTGCCTGAAGAACTTTTCTACCAAAAACTGCTTCAGAAGAAGAAAATACATCAAAATGGTAGAATTTAGTAAAAGTATGCAAAGAGGACCAAGTTGCTGCTTTGCAGATCTGGTCAACCGAAGCTTCATTCCTAAACGCCCAGGAAGTAGATACTGACCTAGTAGAATGAGCTGTAATTCTCTGAGGCGGAATTTTACCCGACTCAACATAGGCAAGATGAATTAAAGATTTCAACCAAGATGCCAAAGAAATGGCAGAAGCTTTCTGGCCTTTCCTAGAACCGGAAAAGATAACAAATAGACTAGAAGTCTTACGGAAAGATTTCGTAGCTTCAACATAATATTTCAAAGCTCTAACAACATCCAAAGAATGCAATGATTTCTCCTTAGAATTCTTAGGATTAGGACATAATGAAGGAACCACAATTTCTCTACTAATGTTGTTGGAATTCACAACTTTAGGTAAAAATTCAAAAGAAGTTCGCAACACCGCCTTATCCTGATGAAAAATCAGAAAAGGAGACTCACACGAAAGAGCAGAAAATTCAGAAACTCTTCTAGCAGAAGAGATGGCCAAAAGGAACAAAACTTTCCAAGAAAGTAATTTAATGTCCAATGAATGCATAGGTTCAAACGGAGGAGCTTGAAGAGCTCCCAGAACCAAATTCAAACTCCAAGGAGGAGAAATTGACTTAATGACAGGTTTTATACGAACCAAAGCTTGTACAAAACAATGAATATCAGGAAGAATAGCAATCTTTCTGTGAAAAAGAACAGAAAGAGCGGAGATTTGTCCTTTCAAAGAACTCGCGGACAAACCCTTATCTAAACCATCCTGAAGAAACTGTAAAATCCTCGGTATTCTAAAAGAATGCCAAGAAAAATGATGAGAAAGACACCAAGAAATATAAGTCTTCCAGACTCTATAATATATCTCTCGAGATACAGATTTACGAGCCTGTAACATAGTATTAATCACGGAGTCAGAGAAACCTCTATGACCAAGAATCAAGCGTTCAATCTCCATACCTTTAAATTTAAGGATTTCAGATCCGGATGGAAAAAAGGACCTTGAGACAGAAGGTCTGGTCTTAACGGAAGAGTCCATGGTTGGCAAGATGCCATCCGGACAAGATCCGCATACCAAAACCTGTGAGGCCATGCCGGAGCTATTAGCAGAACAAACGAGCATTCCCTCAGAATCTTGGAGATTACTCTTGGAAGAAGAACTAGAGGCGGAAAGATATAGGCAGGATGATACTTCCAAGGAAGTGATAATGCATCCACTGCCTCCGCCCGAGGATCCCGGGATCTGGACAGATACCTGGGAAGTTTCTTGTTTAGATGAGAGGCCATCAGATCTATCTCTGGGAACCCCCACATTTGAACAATCTGAAGAAATACCTCTGGGTGAAGAGACCATTCGCCCGGATGCAACGTTTGGCGACTGAGATAATCCGCTTCCCAATTGTCTACACCTGGGATATGAACCGCAGAGATTAGACAGGAGCTGGATTCCGCCCAAACCAAAATTCGAGATACTTCTTTCATAGCCAGAGGACTGTGAGTCCCTCCTTGATGATTGATGTATGCCACAGTTGTGACATTGTCTGTCTGAAAACAAATGAACGATTCTCTCTTCAGAAGAGGCCAAAACTGAAGAGCTCTGAAAACTGCACGGAGTTCCAAGATATTGATCGGTAATCTCACCTCCTGAGATTCCCAAACTCCTTGTGCCGTCAGAGATCCCCACACAGCTCCCCAACCTGTGAGACTTGCATCTGTTGAAATTACAGTCCAGGTCGGAAGAACAAAAGAAGCCCCCTGAATTAAACGATGGTGATCTGTCCACCACGTTAGAGAGTGCCGAACAATCGGTTTTAAAGATATTAATTGATATATCTTCGTGTAATCCCTGCACCATTGGTTCAGCATACAGAGCTGAAGAGGTCGCATGTGAAAACGAGCAAAGGGGATCGCGTCCGATGCAGCAGTCATAAGACCTAGAATTTCCATGCATAAGGCTACCGAAGGGAATGATTGAGACTGAAGGTTTCGACAGGCTGTAATCAATTTTAGACGTCTCTTGTCTGTTAAAGACAAAGTCATGGACACTGAATCTATCTGGAAACCCAGAAAGGTTACCCTTGTTTGAGGAATCAAAGAACTTTTTGGTAAATTGATCCTCCAACCATGATCTTGAAGAAACAACACAAGTCGATTCGTATGAGACTCTGCTAAATGTAAAGACGGAGCAAGTACCAAGATATCGTCCAAATAAGGAAATACCACAATACCCTGTTCTCTGATTACAGACAGAAGGGCACCGAGAATCTTTGTGAAAATTCTTGGAGCTGTAGCAAGGCCAAACGGTAGAGCCACAAATTGATAATGCTTGTCTAGAAAAGAGAATCTCAGGAACTGATAATGATCTGGATGAATCGGAATATGCAGATATGCATCCTGTAAATCTATTGTGGACATATAATTCCCTTGCTGAACAAAAGGCAATATAGTCCTTACAGTTACCATCTTGAACGTTGGTATCCTTACATAACGATTCAATAATTTTAGATCCAGAACTGGTCTGAAGGAATTCTCCTTCTTTGGTACAATGAAGAGATTTGAATAAAACCCCATCCCCTGTTCCGGAATTGGAACTGGCATAATTACTCCAGCCAACTCTAAATCTGAAACACAATTCAGAAATGCTTGAGCTTTCACTGGATTTACTGGGACATGGGAAAGAAAAAATCTCTTTGCAGGAGGTCTCATCTTGAAACCAATTCTGTACCCTTCTGAAACAATGTTCTGAATCCAAAGATTGTGAACAGAATTGATCCAAATTTCTTTGAAAAAACGTAACCTGCCCCCTACCAGCTGAACTGGAATGAGGGCCGTACCTTCATGTGAACTTAGAAGCAGGCTTTGCCTTTCTAGCAGGCTTGGATTTATTCCAGACTGGAGATGGTTTCCAAACTGAAACTGCTCCTGAGGACGAAGGATCAGGCTTTTGTTCTTTGTTGAAACGAAAGGAACGAAAACGATTGTTAGCCCTGTTTTTACCTTTAGACTTTTTATCCTGTGGTAAAAAAGTTCCTTTCCCACCAGTAACAGTTGAAATAATAGAATCCAACTGAGAACCAAATAATTTGTTTCCCTGGAAAGAAATGGAAAGTAGAGTTGATTTAGAAGCCATATCAGCATTCCAAGTCTTAAGCCATAAAGCTCTTCTGGCTAAGATAGCCAGAGACATAAATCTAACATCAACTCTAATAATATCAAAAATGGCATCACAGATGAAATTATTAGCATGCTGGAGAAGAATAATAATATCATGAGAATCACGATTTGTTACTTGTTGCGCTAGAGTTTCCAACCAAAAAGTTGAAGCTGCAGCAACATCAGCCAATGATATAGCAGGTCTAAGAAGATTACCTGAACATAGATAAGCTTTTCTTAGAAAAGATTCAATTTTTCTATCTAAAGGATCCTTAAACGAGGTACCATCTGATGTAGGAATGGTAGTACGTTTAGCAAGGGTAGAAATAGCCCCATCAACTTTAGGGATTTTGTCCCAAAATTCTAACCTGTCAGGCGGAACAGGATATAATTGCTTAAAACGTTTAGAAGGAGTAAATGAATTACCCAATCTATCCCATTCCTTAGCAATTACTGCAGAAATAGCATTAGGAACAGGAAAGACTTCTGGAATAACCGCAGGAGCTTTAAAAACCTTATCCAAACGTATAGAATTAGTATCAAGAGGACTAGAATCCTCTATTTCTAAAGCAATTAGTACTTCTTTAAGTAAAGAGCGAATAAATTCCATCTTAAATAAATATGAAGATTTATCAGCATCAATCTCTGAGACAGAATCCTCTGAACCAGAAGAGTCCAAAGAGTCAGAATGATGGTGTTCATTTAAAAATTCATCTGTAGAGAGAGAAGATTTAAAAGACTTTTTACGTTTACTAGAAGGAGAAATAACAGACAAAGCCTTCTTTATAGATTCAGAAACAAAATCTCTTATGTTATCAGGAACATTCTGCACCTTAGATGTTGAGGGAACTGCAACAGGCAATGGTACATCACTAAAGGAAATATTATCTGCATTAACAAGTTTGTCATGACATTTAATACAAACAACAGCTGGAGGAATAGCTACCAAAAGTTTACAGCAGATACACTTAGCTTTGGTAGATCCAGCAGGCAGAGGTTTTCCTGTAGTATCTTCTGGCTCAGATGCAACGTGAGACATCTTGCAATATGTAAGAGAAAAAACAACATATAAAGCAAAATAGATCAAATTCCTTATAAGACAGTTTCAGGAATGGGAAAAAAATGCCAAACATCAAGCTTCTAGCAACCAGAAGCAAATGAAAAATGAGACTGAAATAATGTGGAAACAAAGGCGACGCCCATATTTTTTGGCGCCAAATAAAACGCCCACATTATTTGGCGCCTAAATGCTTTTGGCGCCAAAAATGATGCCACATCCGGAACGCCGACATTTTTGGCGCAAAATAACGTCAAAAATGATGCAACTTCCGGCGACACGTATGACGCCGGAAACGGAAATGAATTTTTGCGCCAAAAAAGTCCACGCCAAGAATGACGCAATAAAATGAAGCATTTTCAGCCCCCGCGAGCCTAACAGCCCACAGGGAAAAAAGTCAAATTTTTGAGGTAAGAAAATATATGATAATTAAAGCATAATCCCAAATATGAAACTGACTGTCTGGAAATAAGGAAAGTTGAACATTCTGAGTCAAGGCAAATAAATGTTTGAATACATATATTTAGAACTTTATAAATAAAGTGCCCAACCATAGCTTAGAGTGTCACAGAAAATAAGACTTACTTACCCCAGGACACTCATCTACATGTTTGTAGAAAGCCAAACCAGTACTGAAACGAGAATCAGTAGAGGAAATGGTAAATATAAGAGTATATCGTCGATCTGAAAAGGGAGGTAAGAGATGAATCTCTACGACCGATAACAGAGAACCTTATGAAATAGACCCCGTAGAAGGAGATCACTGCATTCAATAGGCAATACTCTCCTCACATCCCTCTGACATTCACTGCACGCTGAGAGGAAAACCGGGCTCCAACTTGCTGCGGAGCGCATATCAACGTAGAATCTAGCACAAACTTACTTCACCACCTCCATCGGAGGCAAAGTTTGTAAAACTGATTGATTTGTGGGTGTGGTGAGGGGTGTATTTATAGGCATTTTAAGGTTTGGGAAACTTTGCCCCTCCTGGTAGGAATGTATATCCCATACGTCACTAGCTCATGGACTCTTGTTAATTACATGAAAGAAATGCTGCTTTATGGGAAATAGAACATATACAGTTCTAACTAATGATGGATCTTTAACAGTTAATACATGATAGATATAACTTGTATGTATACTATTCAAAGTAAAGATTGGCCTTAGAATAATATATAGATACATTATTACAATTGTTGTTTAAGTACTGAATACATAACTGTAAAGGTTTATAAAGTACTCTAGTTTCTGTAACTTGTCTTCTGTTTATCTCTCTTTTGCTGAAAACAATCATTTGTTGAAAAGCATACCTAGGTAAACCCAGGAGGTGGGAGCTAGCTGCAATATATGCCTTTTGTCATTAGCTTACTGATGTGTTCAGCTAGTTCACATCAGTGAAGTGCTGCTACTTCAACAAAATTGGTAAAAGAAGCAAACTGGAAAATTGTTTAAAAAATGAATGCTCTTTCTAAATCACGAACATAGTTTTTTTAGGTTTCATGTATCTTTATGTTAAAAAACTGAGGCACTGATTACTTTATAGAAACTCCATGGAATTTAGAAAACCATCAAATTGTCATTGTTAAAGTATGGGAAAGGGGGACAAAATAAAAAGTAGCAGTATACTTTCATTTAAATATCACAACTCGTGTGTATGTTTATATACAAAATGTTGTGGTGCAATAGAAATAAATGATAAAACAAATGTTCAAGCCATTTTGTCTTCCCACATTAACATACAAAACACTAGAAATCATAGTTTGTAAAGAAAAAGACTGAGGACAAAGTGTGTAAAGATTAAAGTTGATCAGATTTCATGAGCAAACACAAGTGGATGAATGCCCAATTGTATGTAGATTCACATGCATCCTAAAAACATAGCTGCAACAGTTATTTTGGTCGCAGAAGGATTCTATTATCAAAATATTTTTACATTTATAATTTTGTTGCCATATAAGAACAGACAAGATCCGAATGAAGAGATGGAATTTGACTTTCTCCACTCACCTTTACAAACGCTACTGGGAAAACATACTTGGGCACTAAATTACAGATCCTTGTTGATAGAATGCCTGGGTACTCAATATGTTAATAATAATCAATGACAAAAACCATCTGCCAAATCAAGCTTTCACCACACTTGTGCATAATTGCGTTATAATAAAAATATTATAGGACAAATTCTTAAAGGGACAGTCTAGTCAAAATTAAACTTTCATGATTCAGATAGGGCATGCAATTATAAACAACTTTCCAATTTACTTCTATTATCTAATTTGCTCAATTCTTTAGATATCCTTTGTTGAAGAAATAACAATGCACATGTGTGAGCCAATCACACAAGGCCTCTAGGTGCAGCAACCAATCAGCAGCTACTGAGCATATCTAGATATGCTTTTCAGCAAGTGATATCAAGAGAATGAAGCAAATTAGATAATAGAAGTAAATTAGAAAGTTGTTTAAAATGACATGCTCTTTCTAAATCACGAAAGAAAAAAAATTGTCTTTCATGTCCCTTTAAGCAAGGGAAAAAAAAAAAATTATATATATATATATATATATATATATATATATATATATATATATATATATATATATATATATATATATTTGTATTGAAGATATGGCCAATACAAGATACAATTGTGAAGTATTTAATGGGTAACCAAAGAAACAATGCAACTTCCAAGGTCATTTGTTCAAGCAAATATGTTTACAAAAGAAACAAACCAGTCACCCAGTTTCAGCTAAAAACAAATAGAAGTAAGCAGCAAAATGTATTGTGTACTCTTTAAAGACTAATATCTGTTCTCAGTTTGCATATAAAGTTTCAGATTGCAAAACATTCTTTTAGAAAAAGCGAATATATTGAAATCAATTTATATGTATAAGTATACCCATATAGTTACACAATGACACTAATACAGAAACAACATGTAACAAAAGAGAGAATTTAATATTTCCATTTGAAAATATCTGAAACAGTGCACAAAGCACATTATTTACATGATAGGTTTCTTTGATTTTGATCAACTGTATGTTTACATACCACAAGAAAGCTGTTCTATTATTCGCTACAATTAACTTAATACCTATAAATGATGACAGCTTCTTCCACCTTGTTTTTATGTTGCAACAGGCATAAAATCAACCTTTACAGAAAACATCAAAACAAATTGGACATCTACACTTTTTTTTTTTTTTTTTAAACTACACATAGAATATTTTATAACACTTAAAAAATATTTAACATTTTTAAACAGGAATATGCAATCAACTATAACAAGACAAGCAAGGTTTCCTTTCTTCAGGTGAAATGCACGTTCTCTCTATTCATTCCTAGATTCACCATAGAACATTATTAGTTATTCGTCTGGAATTATGTAAAGCACACACCTGAAACCATCTCTCTATGCCCACATACAACCGGAAATGCTTCATTACCACATACGGCCAAGCCAGGTACATTGAAAATGGACAACCCACCAATGGTAATAAGTATAACAGGGATAAAACACTGATGCAATGTCACTAGGACTGAACGATACTACAATCTTTGTAAAGAATGAGAAATACGTTTGATTAACCAATCTGATAACTGACCACTTTGTTCTCCGTGACAGTTAACCAAGATGTCCAACACTAGTCTAAGTGTTGCAGAGCAGCCGGGATTTCAGAATATCTATGCTTGTTACTCAAACCTATGCATAAGATTTCATATATAGTAAATCTGATTATTGTTTGTAACCAGTCTTTATATTACACATGCTGCCAGGTATTGTTCATTATGGACAGCTGGAAAGTAGTAGACAGTGTTACTGTCAGAGAGAAAGTGCAGCCACGCCTCCACACCAAGCTCTGCTTGCAACATGTCACACATTCTCCTGCTTATGCCAGAGAGATATGAATCATTACCCCTATATCTAAATGCCAGTAGAACCCCATCCTTGCACACAACGACTACCAAGCTCGGGGCCCACATTCTACATGTCGTTCTTTTATACAGACAGGCACGCCCCCTCTTTCTACCACCAGAATACCACCCAAGCCCCCTGCTCTGACACTAATGTATGAATCATGCCACCGTGCCTTGTCGCGCAGGATCCACCAATGATCTGTTCGCAGAGAAATCTGACCATATCTACCTGAAGCCTCCCCAGCTTCAAGGGAATTAATGCAAATATCAATTACAGGTATTCCCTGCCTTACACTATGAAACTGAGACAATCTAATCTAGCGAGCTTTTAATGAATCAACTGCGTAAAGTAAGAGATTGGATACATTTGGCTCAGTGGAGAATCATTTGCATGAGGTATTATCAGACAGACTAACAACACAGGTGAATCCCACTTACCTGCATAGAAGCGGATGAGGCAGCCAATCTCTGGTTCCATACCCTCCTCCTGCACTCTGCAAAGGTCCCTAAAGCCCAGCTGGAAGAGGTAGTCGTTCTGGATGTGCAGGGGATTCTCGTGTGGTTCCAGCCTACGGCTACTCTCCCCGTGTAACTGTACGTACAGAGAGACTGGCAGATCCCCCCGGCTCTGCTTTTGGGCCTGCAGCGGCCGGGCAGATACCACCACGGCCTGGGCATGGGGTGAGGGCGGGGGCTCGCCGGACAGCTCCTCCAGGGAAGAGGACGAGCTGGAGCTGGGGGCCCCGCAATGAAAAAGCTCAAGTCCCTGACACATAGTTGGGCTCATACTGTCACAGTCAGTGCTGGGTGCCTCCTCCGTTGTCCCATTGATTTCTGCAGGCTGCCAACACTCCATACCTCCGTTGCCAAGCTCCTCATGCCGGGGTGTGCCCAAGCAGGGGCAACTTTCGCTGGTGGCATCCTGCAGCCGCACTACTCTGGAATAACTCGCACCCGGTCGAAGCAGACGTGCGGCCACATCACTGGCAGTGCTGTCCAGAGTGCAGAGCACCGGGCGCAGGCAGGGGGAGGCGTGCCGCTCGTATAAATGCACGCAGCCCCGGCGCAGCTCCGATCGGACCCACTCCCGGTCCTGAGGCTGTAGCTGAACCCACTGTTTGTGTTTAAGAAGCGTTTTCCGATCTAGGCTACGGGTACCGGGCCCCAGGGCAGCCGAAGCTGAAGGGGCCAGCAGAGGGTTGGCGGACACATTCCTCCGGAGCCGAGGCTTCCTCCGCTGCTGCAGCTTAGATCCTGACGGCTGCCCTGTACAGCTAGCCGGGGGCAGAAGGAGGGCAGCCGAGCTCCCGTCCGGGTGCCTCTTGTCCCCGGCCACCGCCGGCTCCATGAATGTGAGTAACAAGGCGCAGAAGACAGAGAATCTCTATGCAGGGATGCCAAGCATTCTAGTAGCAGGCTCTGCGCTGCGCCATCATGTCGGTGATGTTGATGCTCTGCCTCTCACAGACAGACCCCGCCACTCCAAACACGGGAGGGTGTGTAACAGCTCATGAATATTAACAGCCTGGGCAAGCGGTGGGCACAACGTCTGATTGCAGCAAAACACAGCTCATGACTATTAATTAGATGACAACATGGGGAGTTCTAGAGAAACTCCCCAAAGCAAGAGCTCAGAACACCTCCAACTCTGGGCGGCTTCTTGTCGCTGTGCATCATGGGAATCGTAGTTCACTCAACTGGGGCCCTGTAGTGTTTGGGAATTTGTGGGTGGGGCAAATTAGAGATTATTGAGTGAATGCTGAGGTATGTCATTGGGCTGTGCCAGGCAGGCTGGGTAGCTAGGCCGTTTGTCACATGTCCTGACCGTTACAGCTAAAAAGCTGTCATAAACTGATTCATCTTTATTGCGATGGAAGCTCTTTTATCAGCAAGTACACTAATGCTGGAGGACTTGAAGTTTGTAGCAAAATAAGGCTCTACACCACATTATATTGCTCTGCTATTCATATACTATTCATAATATTGTATTGAGCCCTCACCTCATTTATGTATTACAACTTTACAATCAACATCATAATTGACCACACCAAAACTAACGTTTTACCCACTTTTTTCTCTCTCAAGTGAAATGCACGGTACCAGTCAGAGCTACAATATCTAGTTTTCCAATAAAAACGTAAACGCAACTATATCAAGTTATAGCACGAAACAAACGTCTACGTGTAATTGTGAGATATATGTACAGGAAGAACTATAAACACGTTGTTTAACTATGTTGCATGGAAAAATACTGAATTCTCCTACCATAACTGAATGAAGATAAAAGAATGTTTTTATTGCCTTGCTATCTATGGCAGATGTAATAAATGTGATAGAACATTCCAGATGGCAAAGTGTTAGGTAATATATTTTTTGTTTTAACACATAATAAAAGTGATAAAGCATGTTCTAAAACAATGTACAAAGTTAAAATAAATATGCAACAAAATAATTATATAAACATTAAAATTGACCAGTTTAATGATAAAAAAGGGGAGGATTCATAAGCCAAAATACAAAGTAGTGTTCTCAAAAAAAGTTTGTCAGGCAGGTGGCATTATGAAGTAGCCAGGTGGGGGAAGTATAATACTTAGCAATATTATAATATTTTCTGTTATTTATAAATATTTCATAAAGGACCATAATAGTTGGAAAATTACACGCTCTAATATGTTAGAGCATGTACTTTTAAGACTAGTGACCACACTACTAGGGGCTCGATTTATCAAGCCCTTCACCTACCTATGACTGCAGGTTCTCACAAGAGAACCTGCAGTCATTATTTATCAAGCAGTGGTCATCACCTCTTAGGTGGAGAATTTCAATCTCCCTGGTCTCGTCTGACCTGGGAGATTGACAGATCCTGCCTTTGTGTGATTGACTGTGTGCGGACAGGGGGGGCGGGAATGAACGCAAGCGCAAAATAGTGCGCTCGTGCAATCTTAAATTCCGGCACTGGATTCCTGCCCGCCAGAGACAAGCTGGGTTGGACGGGCGCATATGTACCCTGTCCGTCCAAGCTTGATAAATCGAGCCCTATGTCTCTAATCCCTGCTAGTAAAGCGAGTAGTGCTGCTGATTTTATCAGTGTCAGTTTCCACTCGGGACCAGCCTTGCCCTTTCAACTATTACATCCCTTTAAATGGAAAGTATAGTCAAAATAAAACTTTAAGCATGGGATTTTAAAAACTTTGTTCTATTGATATCGTTTGTTTAAAAGCATACCTAGGTATGCTCAGGAGGAGCAATGCACTACTAGGAGCTAACTGCTGATTGGGAGCTGCACATAATGCCTCTTGTCATTGGCTAACCCAATGTGTTCATGTTCCTCCCAGTTGCTGCTCTTTCAACAAAGGATATCAAGAGAATGAAGCAAATGTGATAACAGAAGTATATTGGAAAGTTGATTAACCTCTTAACGACCAAGGACATGTAAGGCACGTCCTACAAAAAATACAGTTAAGGACCAAGGACGTGCCTGACACGTCCTCTGGGGTTTCAAGCACTGGAAGTGATGGTGATCGCTTCCAAATGCATTCAGGGTACTGCAGTGATGCCTTGATATAGAGGCATCACTGCAATACCCTTTTTTTACCCACCGATGCAGAGAGGGCCATCGATGGTGCCAATCGTTGGTGGGTGGAAGCTGTTGCAGAGAGGCGGATGGGCAGCCCATCATTCGGTAATTCCTGATCCGGTCCCTCAGAAGTGTGCGCGTGATAAGGCGGGAGTGCGGCGGGGGGGCATGCGCGCGCACCACATTTACATAAATGCATTGTAAATGTATGGGAAGGAGGGAGAGGGAGGGTGGAATACATGTTGAGCAAGGGATCTGGGAGGGGGGTAGGGTATTGAGGGGGGGCAGCTACACTACAGAAAATGTTTTATTATATATAAAAAAATATTAAAACACATTTTTTTTTTGGCAAACTGGTACCCAAGATGGTGACAAAAAGGAAGAGGGGGGAGGGTCAGAGAGCTGTATGGGGGTCAGGGAGGTTGGGGGCTAAGGGGGGATCCAACACTGCAGAATCAATATAAAAAAACAATAAAATAAAAAAAAAAAAAGCTTTTTATTTTAGTACTGGCAACTTTCTGCCAGTACTTAAAAAAGCGGTGACAATTGTGAGGTGGGCGAGGGAAGAGAGCTGTTTGAGGGGGGTCAGGGAGGGATCAGGGGGTGGGATGTGTCAGGTGGGAGGCTGATCTCTACACTAAAGCTAAAATTAACCCTACAAGCTACCTAATTAATCCCTTAACTGCTGTGCATAAAACAAGTGTGGTGCGCAGCAGCATTTAGCAGCCTTCTAATTTCCAAAAAGTAATGCCAAAGCCATATATGTCTATTTCTAAACAAGGGATCCCAGAGAAGCATTTACAACCATTTGTGCCATAATTGCACAAGCTGTTTGTAAATAATTTCAGTGAGAACCCTAAAGTTCGTGGAAAAAGTGAACTATTTTTTTTTTTATTTGATTGCATTTGGTGGTGAAATGGTGGCATGAAATATACCAAAATGAACCTAGATCAATACTTTGGGTTGTCTACTAAAAAAGATATATATATTTTTTAAATTTACCACATTAAAAAGAAAGAATGTTAGGACATACAATACTATCCTAGATAGAAAGGGATATAAGACAGCACACGGATGTAAATATCAAATATCAATTTATTTATCAAAAACTACCAGATATCCACCTGTTAGCGCCTATAGCACTTCATGAAACAAAAAAACATATAAACACAATGCTTTGCATTTAGCCAATGTTACTTTCTAGGGATACGTTCATCCATTAAACAAATGCATGTTTAGATCCAGTTATGTTCCCTTTGAATTTGTCTCCCATATGTGTGTTTATATGTTTTTTTATTTCATGAAGTGCTATAGGCGCTAACAGGTGGATATGTGGTAGTTTTTGATAAATAAATTAATATATTTGATATTTACATCCGTTTATATCTAGGATACTATTGTATGTCCTAACATTCTTTCTTTTTAATGTGGTAAATTTAACTTTACAAGGGAAGCACCGGATAGCAAATTAAGCAGTATTTGCTACTCTCTCTTTTTCTAATATATATTTAAAAAATATATATACATGTGAAGGGTTATTCAGGGATTCCTGACAGATATCAGTGTTACAATGTAACTATCGCTAATTTGAAGGGAAAAAAATGGTTTGGAAATAGCAAAGTGCTACTTGTATTTATTGCCCTAAACCTTGCAAAAAAAAAAAAAGCATTGGGTATTTCTAAACTCAGGACAAAATTTAGAAACTATTTAGCATGGGTGTTTTTTGGTGCTTGAAGATGTGTAACAGATTTTGGGGGTCCAAGTTAGAAAAATTGTATTCTCCATCTGAACCACGAAAGAAACAAATTTTGTTGCATATCCCATCACAAGTGGCTGGTTATTGCTGCAGCAAGCTCGCAGTAGCAATTAGCGCTTATAAAATTAACCAGGGATCGGATCTCTCTCTGGTTAATTTGATAAATCTCCCCCAAAATACTGTCTAGTGTAGTTTATTTTAAAAATATAGATGGCAGCATGTACATTGTTTATTAAAATTACTGCACTAGGCAGTATTTTGGGGTTAAAGTTGGTGGAAGTGGGGTGTTTGAAAAAATATGGCACTGAAAAGTGCCTTAACATTGCGGTCAATGGGAACTACTGTGTTTCCCTGTAAATATATATGTATATGCTTATAACCTTTTAAACAGTTTGTGAATAAAGGAATTGTTTTTATCTGCCCTGGATTGTCCGTTCTCTTTATATTCCTTATCTACATTGCCTGAAAATCCAGAGGCAAAAAGAGAGCACGGCTACTTTCTTACCTGTTCAGAAGCAGTGACGGGTTTGACGTATACTACGGCTGACTGTGGGGCTGCCTGGACACGCCCCCCTCCTTTCTCCCTCCCACTTCAACCGTTGAATGGATGTACACGACGGGTGCATACAGCGGAGTACCAGAGCAAGTTTTCAGAGGTATAAGGAAGTGACCCCGCGGCTCGGACACACTACGGAGCGGTAAGGAACGCACGGCTATATGTTGCTAGAGCACCGGATGCTCGCACTTAACTCGTAATTTCTACCGAGTGTGTGTATTTCTCTGCTTAATGCTGTATGTCACTTGATTTTGTTTTACTGGGAGAGACTGCCATTCTATACGCACTTATACAGTATAATTCTGTGATACAAACATCTCTAAAGTTTTACCATTGCTTATGGTCACTGCTATCTGTGGATACTACTGGGTAGATCTCTCTATTTGTGTCTACCGCTACACATGTAAGAACTTTATGTAACAGTACCGTACCTTTTGGCTCAGTGAATTCTCTTGTACTAGACTTTATATGCTTATATACATATATATATTTATCTGTTAATATGTGTATAAGCACATATAAACACATACATATATATGTATATCAGCATATTCATATACAGGTATATATATATATATATATATATATATATATATATATATATATATATATATATATATATATATATGATTGCTGCCATCGCTGCGCTACTTACCCCCTTCGCTGGTGCGGATGTTCTGATGCCGCCTCTGATGGCATCCTAACAAGGCTCCCATAGCATTGCGGCTAACTTGTAATACTAGCGCAAATTATCGTGCACTGGTATTGTAAAGTGGGGCGCTTATATCGCTTTAATGAATATTGATGATATAGCTCTCCACTTGTAATCAAGCCCAAAGTGTACAATTTTAAACCAACAAAAACTTTCCTATTCACTTCTATTATCAAATTCATCTCTCTTGGTATCCTTTGTTGAAAAGCAGATATGTGGGCTCAAGAGCATGCACGTGTCTTGGGCATTATATGGCAGCAGTTTTTTAAGAATGCTTTTAACAATGTTATACATCGTGCAAACAATGCTGCCATATAATGCTCCGGACACATGCATTATATACCTAGGTATTCTCTTCAACAAAAAATAACACGAGAAATAAGTAAATTTGATCATTTAAAGGGATACTAAACCCAAATTATTTCTTTCATGATTCAGATAAAACATTACATTTTAAAGGGACAGTCTACACCAGAATTTTTATTGTTTAAAAAGATAAATAATCCCTTTATTACCCATTCCCCAGTTTTGCATAACCAACACAGTTATATTAATATACTTTTTACCTCTGTGATTACCTTGTATCTAAAGTCTCTGCAGACTGCCCCTTATCTTAGTTCTTTTGACAGATTTGCTTTTTAGCCAATCAGTGCTGACTCCTAGGTAACTCCACGGGCATGAGCACAATGTTATCTATATGGCACACATGAACTAACACCCTCTAGTTGTGAAAAAAAAGTCAAAATGCATTTAGATAAGAGGCGGCCTTTAAGGGCTAAGAAATTAGCATATGAGCCTACTTGGGTTTAGATTTCAACTAAGAATACCAAGAGAACAAAGCTAAATTGATGATAAAAGTAAATTGGAAAGTTGTTTAAAATTGCATTCCCTATCTTAATCATGAAATTTTATTTTTTACTAGACTGTCCCTTTAAGCAACTATCTAATTTACTGCTATTATCACTTTTTCTATGTTCTCTTGGTATCTTTATTTGAAAAAGCAAGAATGTAAGCTCATGAGCCGGTGTTCTAAAATAAGTCTCGACTTAGAAGAATGCGGGACCTGAGTCACGTTTTACGTGACATCAGCTGTTGGAGGTGTGTGGTGCTCACTGCGCATGCGCAAGTGGCCCAAACTCTCAAAATCAGCTGTTTCAGTAGCAGCAAAGGGTCGAGGAATTATATGGAGATTAGCCTTTATAATAAAAATTTAAATCTGTAAATGGTTCATTCCATAAACCTTAGGTCCGATCACTCTATGCAGACACAACCGTTAGATTTCTCTTGTTAAGTGTAGTTAGTCCACGGGTCATCCATTACTTATGGAATATATCTCTTCCTAACAGGAAGCTGCAAGAGGATCACCCAGCAGAGCTTGCTACATAGCTCCTCCCCTCACATGTCATATTCAGTCATTCTCTTGCAGCCTAACTAGATAGGTCGCTGTGAGAGGTCTGTGGTGTTTTTTTAACTTAGTTTATTTCTACAATCAAAAGTTTGTTATTTTAAATGGCACCGGAGTGTGCTGTTTATTCTCAGGCATCATTAGAAGAAGAATCTGCCTGCGTTTTCTATGATCTTAGCAGACGTAACTAAGATCCACTGGATGTTCTCATCTGAGGAGTGAGGTAACTTCAGAGAAGGGGAATAGCATGCTGGGCCCCCCTGCAAATGAGGTATGTGCAGTAATTATTTTTCTGAGGAATGGAATTGACTGAGAAAATACTGCTGATACCAATGTAAAGTAAGTTCAGCCTTAAATGCAGTGATAGCGACTGGTATTAGGCTGATGAGTGTGTGTACACTGAATGTATTTTTCTAAGGAATGGAATTGACTCTGAAAATACTGTTAATATTGAAATAATGTATGAGCCTTAACTGCAGTAAAAGCGACTGGTAGCAGGCTTATTAATAACAATTCATAACTTTTCAAATGTATGTTTAAAACGTTTACTGGCATGTTAATCGTTTTTTGTGAGGTACTTGGTGATAAAACTTATTGGGGCATGATTTTTACCACATGGCCATCTTTGTTTTCTGCATAGAAAATGTTTTCTGAGCTTCCCCACTGTTGTAATATGAGTGGGAGGGGCCTATTTTAGCGCTTTTTTGCGCAGTAAAAATTCAGTCACAATCTGTCTACTTCATCCTCCATGATCCAGATCGTCTCTAGAGAGCTCAGGGGTCTTCAAAATTCATTTTGAGGGAGGTAATCAGTCACAGCAGACCTGTGACAGTGTGTTTTGACTGTGAGAAAAACGTTCATTATTAAATTGTTAATCTGTTTTTGGGTATTAAGGGGTTAATCATCCATTTGCTGGTGGGTGCAATCCTTTGCTAACTTAATACATTTACTGTGAAAAATTGGTTGCTATAACTATTTTGGTTCATTGTTATTTCAACTGTGACAGCTTTTTGTGCTTCTTAAAGGCACAGTAGCGTTTTTTATATTGCTTGTAAATTTATTTAGAAAAGTATTTCCAAGCTTGCTAGTCTCATTGCTAGTCTGTTTAAACATGTCTGACACAGATGAATCTCTTTGTTCACTATGTTTAAAGGCCAATGTGGAGCCCAATAGAAATTTATGTACTAATTGCATTGATGCTACTTTAAATAAAAGTCAATCTTTACATGTAAATAAATTATCACCAGACAACGAGGGGGAAGTTATGCCGACTAACTCTCCTCACGTGTCAGTACCTTCGCCTCCCGCTCAGGAGGTGCGTGATTTTGTGGCGCCAAGTACATCAGGGAGGCCCTTACAAATCACTTTGCAAGACATGGCTACTGTTATGACAGAAGTATTATCTAAATTGCCAGAATTAAGAGGCAAGCGCGATAGCTCTGGGTTAAGGACAGAGCGCGCGGATGAGGTGAGAGCCATGTCAGATACTGCGTCACAGTTTGCAGAACGTGAAGACGGAGAGCTTCATTCTGTGGGTGACGGATCTGATCCAGGGAGACTGGATTCAGAGATTTCTAATTTTAAATTTAAGCTTGAGAACCTCCGCATATTGCTAGGGGAGGTATTAGCGGCTCTGAATGATTGTAACACGGTTGCAATACCAGAAAAATTATGTAGGTTGGATAGATACTATGCGGTACCGGTGTGTACTGACGTGTTTCCTATACCTAAAAGGCTTACAGAGATTATTAGCAAGGAGTGGGATAGACCTGGTGTGCCCTTTTCCCCTCCTCCCATATTTAGGAAAATGTTTCCTATAGACGCCACCACACGAGACTTATGGCAGACGGTCCCTAAGGTGGAGGGAGCAGTTTCTACTTTAGCTAAGCGTACCACTATCCCGGTGGAGGATAGTTGTGCCTTTTCAGATCCAATGGATAAGAAATTAGAGGGTTACCTTAAGAAAATGTTTGTTCAACAAGGTTTTATCTTACAGCCCCTTGCATGCATTGCGCCTGTCACTGCTGCGGCGGCATTCTGGTTTGAGTCTCTGGAAGAGGCCATTCGCACAGCTCCATTGGATGAAATTATGAACAAGCTTAAAGCACTTAAGCTAGCTAACGCACTACGGCTAAGAACTCCGGATTCGCCATCCAAGCGCGCAGAGCGCTATGGCTTAAATCCTGGTCAGCTGACGTGACTTCTAAATCTAAATTGCTTAATATTCCTTTCAAAGGGCAGACCTTATTTGGGCCCGGCTTGAAAGAAATTATAGCTGACATTACGGGAGGTAAGGGCCATGCTCTACCTCAGGACAGGGCCAAATCAAAGGCCAAACAGTCTAATTTTTGTGCCTTTCGTAACTTCAAGGCTGGAGCAGCATCAACTTCCTCTGCTCCAAAACAGGAAGGAGCTGTTGCTCGTTACAGGCAGAGCTGGAAAGTTAACCAGTCCTGGAACAAGGGCAAGCAGGCCAAGAAACCTGCTGCTGCCCACAAGACAGCATGAAGAGAGGGCCCCCTATCCGGAAATGGATCTAGTGGGGGGCAGACTTTCTCTCTTTGCCCAGGCTTGGGCAAGAGATGTCCAGGATCCCTGGGCGTTGGAGATCATATCTCAGGGATATCTCCTGGACTTCAAAACTTCTCCTCCACGAGGGAGATTTCATCTTTCAAGGTTATCAGCAAACCAAATAAAGAAAGAGGCGTTTCTACGCTGTGTACACGACCTTTTACTAATGGGGGTGATCCACCCAGTTCCGCGGACGGAACACGGGCAGGGATTCTATTCAAATCTATTGTGGTTCCCAAGAAAGAGGGAACCTTCAGACCAATCTTGGACTTAAAAATCCTAAACAAATTTCTAAGAGTTCCATCATTCAAAATGGAAACTATTCGAACCATCCTTCCCATGATCCAAGAGGGTCAGTACATGACCACAGTGGATTTAAAGGATGCCTACCTTCACAAATACCGATTCACAAGGATCATTATCGGTACCTAAGATTTGCTTTCCTAGACAGGCATTACCAGTTTGTAGCTCTTCCCTTCGGATTAGCTACGGCTCCAAGAATCTTTACAAAAATTCTGGGCTCACTTCTGGCGGTACTAAGACCGCGAGGCATAGCGGTGACTCCGTACCTAGACGACATTCTGATACAAGCGTCAAGTTTTCAAACTGCCAAGTCTCATACAGAGATAGTTCTGGCATTTCTGAGGTCGCATGGCTGGAAGGTGAACGTGGAAAAGAGTTCTCTATTACCACTTACAAGAGTTCCCTTTCTAGGGACTCTTATAGATTCTGTAGAGATGAAAATTTACCTGACAGAGGCCAGGTTATCAAAACTTCTAAATGCTTGCCGTGTCCTTCATTCCATTCCACACCCGTCAGTAGCTCAGTGCATGGAAGTAATCGGCTTAATGGTAGCGGCAATGGACATAGTACCATTTGCGCACCTGCATCTCAGACCGCTGCAATTGTGCATGCTAAGTCAGTGGAACGGGGATTACTCAGATTTGTCCCCCCTACTAAGTCTGGATCAAGAGACCAGAGATTCTCTTCTATGGTGGCTCTCTCGGCCACATCTGTCCAAGGGGATGACCTTTCGCAGGCCAGATTGGATGATTGTAACAACAGACGCCAGCCTTCTAGGCTGGGGCGCAGTCTGGAACTCCCTGAAAGCTCAGGGATTATGGACTCAGGAGGAGAAACTCCTCCCAATAAATATTCTGGAATAAAGAGCAATATTCAATGCTCTCCTAGCTTGGCCTCAGTTAGCAACTCTGAGGTTCATCAGATTTCAGTCGGACAACATCACGACTGTGGCTTACATCAACCATCAAGGGGGAACCAGAAGTTCCCTAGCGATGTTGGAAGTCTCAAAGATAATTCGCTGGGCAGAGTCTCACTCTTGCCACCTGTCAGCGATTTACATCCCAGGCGTAGAGAACTGGGAGGCGGATTTTCTAAGTCGCCAGACTTTTCATCCGGGGGAGTGGGAACTTCATCCGGAGGTCTTTGCTCAACTGATTCTTCGTTGGGGCAAACCAGATCTGGATCTCATGGCGTCTCGCCAGAACGCCAAGCTTCCTTGTTACGGATCCAGGTCCAGGGACCCGGGAGCGGTGCTGATAGATGCTCTGACAGCCCCTTGGGTCTTCAACATGCCTTATGTGTTTCCACCATTCCCGATGCTTCCTCGTTTGATTGCCAAGATCAAACAGGAGAGAGCTTCTGTGATTCTGATAGCGCCTGCGTGGCCACGCAGGACCTGGTATGCAGACCTAGTGGACATGTCGTCCTGTCCACCGTGGTCTCTACCTCTGAGACAGGACCTTCTAATTCAGGGTCCTTTCAAACATCCAAATCTAATTTCTCTGAGGCTGACTGCATGGAGATTGAACGCTTGATTCTATCAAAGCGTGGCTTCTCGGAGTCGGTTATTGATACCTTAATACAGGCTAGGAAGCCTGTTACCAGAAAAATTTACCATAAGATATGGCGTAAATATTTATATTGGTGCGAATCCAAGAGTTACTCATGGAGTAAGGTTAGGATTCCTAGGATATTGTCCTTTCTACAAGAGGGTTTAGAAAAGGGCTTATCTGCTAGTTCGTTAAAGGGACAGATTTCTGCTCTGTCTATTCTTCTACACAAACGTCTGGCTGAAGTTCCAGACGTTCAGGTTTTTTGTCAGGCTTTAACTAGGATTAAGCCTGTGTTTAAGACTGTTGCTCCGCCGTGGAGCTTAAACTTAGTTCTTAATGTTCTTCAAGGCGTTCCATTTGAACCCCTTCATTCCATTGATATCAAGCTGTTATCCTGGAAGGTTTTGTTTTTGATGGCTATTTCCTCGGCTCGAAGAGTCTCTGAGTTATCTGCCTTACATTGTGATTCTCCTTATCTGATTTTTCATTCAGACAAGGTAGTTCTGCGTACTAAACCTGGGTTCTTACCTAAGGTAGTTACTAACAGGAATATCAATCAAGAGATTGTTGTTCCATCACTGTGTCCTAACCCTTCTTCAAAGAAGGAACGACTTTTGCATAATTTGGACGTAGTCCGTGCCCTGAAGTTCTATTTGCAGGCAACTAAAGATTTTCGTCAAACTTCTTCCCTGTTTGTCGTTTACTCTGGACAGAGAAGAGGTCAAAAGGCTTCGGCTACCTCTCTCTCTTTTTGGATTCGTAGCATAATACGTTTAGCCTATGAGACTGCTGGACAGCAGCCTCCTGAAAGGATTACAGCTCATTCTACTAGAGCTGTGGCTTCCACCTGGGCCTTTAAAAATGAGGCCTCTGTTGAACAGATTTGCAAGGCTGCGACTTGGTCTTCGCTTCACACCTTTTCAAAATTTTACAAATTTGACACTTTTGCTTCTTCGGAGGCTATTTTTGGGAGAAAGGTACTTCAGGCAGTGGTTCCTTCTGTTTAATGTTCCTGCCTTGTCCCTCCCTTCATCCGTGTACTTTAGCTTTGGTATTGGTATTCCATAAGTAATGGATGACCCGTGGACTGACTACACTTAACAAGAGAAAACATAATTTATGCTTACCTGATAAATTTATTTCTCTTGTAGTGTAGTCAGTCCACGGCCCGCCCTGTCTTTAAGGCAGACCTAAATTTTAATTAAACTCCAGTCACCACTGCACCCTATGGTTTCTCCTTTCTCGTCTGCTTTGGTCGAATGACTGAATATGACATGTGAGGGGAGGAGCTATGTAGCAAGCTCTGCTGGGTGATCCTCTTGCAGCTTCCTGTTAGGAAGAGATATATTCCATAAGTAATGGATGACCCGTGGACTGACTACACTACAAGAGAAATAAATTTATCAGGTAAGCATAAATTATGTTTTTGTGGAGCCATGTGACACTATACATGAAGTTTTTTTAATGGAATCCACCCTATACTTTAAGTGTTGATCATTTGGGATTCACATATTTTTCATATTATTTCAAATTGTATGTTTTTTTTCCCCACCCCCATTTACATCACCACACGCATACGCACTAAAGGCATTTCGCCTGTATAAATCCTGGTTCCTCTGATGCCATGTGTGTCGGGAGCGCATGCAAAATAAAGGCTAATCTCCATATAATTTCTCGACCCTTTGCTGCTACTGAAACAGCTGATTTTGGGAGGTTGGGCCACTTACGCATGCGCAGTGAGCGCCACACACCTCCAACAGCTGATGTTACGGCACCAGAAGTGACGCAAGTCCCGCATTCTTCTAAGTCGAGACTTATTTTAGAACACCGGCCCATCTTTGGTTCAGAACCTGGGTAGCACTTGCTGATTGGTGGCTAAATGAAGCCACCAATCAGCAAGCACTATCCAGTGTGCTGAACCAAAAATGAGCTGGCTCATAAGCTTACATTCCTGCTTTTTTAAATAAAGATACCAAGAGAACAAATAAAAATTGATAATAAGAGTACATTAGAAAGTTGCTTAAAATTGCATGTTCTATCTGAATCACGAGAGAGAAAATTTGGGTTCAGTATCGCTTTAAGTAAATTGGATTTAAAAATAAAATATGTGCAAAATATTGGGCTTCATAGTCAACAGTAATTGTAAGCTCTAGGGGACATCCTTCATTTTCTAAGGAATGTGTAGGGACATCCTTCATTTTCTAAGGAATGTGTTATGATTAGATATATAATAAATAATAATGAATATCAATATAGATCAGGGGTCGCCAACCTTTCGGACCTCAGGAACCACTAAACTCACAATTTTGAATCCCGTGGGCCACTAACATGATTTTTTTTAAAAGGTACAAACCTCTATGATGTGTGTGTGTACATACTGTACATAACTAGTATAATCATAGCTAAGTTTACATTATGTATATATTTACACATTTTTAAGAATTATTTTTTTGGAATTAACTAACTGAATGACAGAACTGAGAGAATACTTCCAAATAACAGATGAAGGATGAGTGCCAACTTTTGAGCTGGAAACAGAGAGGCAGAAAGTGGGAAAAAAAGAATTATGTTTAAAAGGACCACAAGACTTCCAAGTTACCTCCCCAGTTAGGAATTATTCAAAACTACTTAAGATCATGGACAGACATTAGAGTCATAAATTAAGTTCATATCAGAAAGCTCTCAATATGGATGTGAGCTAACCACGACTGATGTTACTGGCAATTACTACAATATTGGTGGGATATGGCTGATCTGCTGGATGGCAATTACTGGAATTCAGGTGGAATAAAATTATTAGAATGAAAAATAATTAATATTTAATAAAAAAAAGAAGATGGAGGGGAGGAAGACAAACAAACAAACAGTGATGTAAGTCAATCTGAAGGAATTAGGGAAACTACTACAAAGAGACATGTAAAGGGAAGGAAATAAATGAAATATAAGATAATTTTTGTTTAAGATTTTCTTTTTTCATATACTTTAATTCCACTATTTCAAGCCAAGACTATACCAACCTCTGCTGGCTTTAGAATGGAAGCATCTTCCTCTGAGCAGCGCACCAGGCGGGAGGAGTTAAAAATACAATCTAGCTACGCAAGTTGCGCAGTACTACACAACGTGCGAAGGGGGACATTGTTATTTAACTCCTCCGTCGGTTTTCACTGATGACATGTCCAGCCAAGCACTGTAGGGAGTTGTGGCGCGACGGGGTGACACCATCAGAGGAGATTAATTCCTGCTTGATGGTGTCAAAGACCACCAACATCTTTTTGTGGACCACCAGGGGTCCATGGACCACTGGTTGGCGACCGCTGATATAGATAGTGGTAATTGGATAAATTTATGATAATGTGAGTCTTGTATGCAAGACTGACGTGGTTATAAAAGTGTGCCAGACAAGTTTACCAATCCCACAGCTGAAATCAGTTTGTAACAGCCAAGCCACTCCTGGCGAGTCTGTGACTTAGTTCAGTGGGTGCTACTCTCCAGTCTGTACTAAACTTGGAAAATTACCAAAACCCCCCCTTAATGCCACCAACACTAATTATTTACACTGCCACCGCTAAAAACATAAAAACAACACCATTTGGCAACAGTTTTTCTAAAAACACAATACTGTTATTGTTGTCTATTCCTTAACATGGTTCAGATATTAGACATTGGCAAAACTTAATTTTAAGGAATATTTATTAAGAACACAAAATAGTCACAGTGCATTTATATATTTAAAAAACAACAACTAACTGATTTAAAATTAAAAGAAGAAATTAACAGAAACTACTACTTTATCAGCCTAGATTTCTGTTTTGAAAGAAAAAGTCCATTCACACAATGCAAATGTTGTTTCCTATGTGAGATGACAATGTTTTCTCCATCAAATTAGTCAAAATAAAAGGGACAAGAACCCACAACATTTTCTTTCATGATTTGGACAGAATTTTAAACAACTTTAGAAATTACTTATATTATCAAATTTGCTTCACTATCTTGTTATCATTTGCAGAAGCAACAGCATTGCACTACTTGCAGCTTGCTGCACACATCTAGTTAGCCAATCACAAGACAAATGTGTGCAGGCACCAATCATCAGCCAGCTCCCACTAGTGTAAGATATGTGCATATTCTTTTTCAACAAGGGATACCAAGAAAATGAAGCACATTTGAAAATAGAAGTGAATTTAAAAGTGTCTTAAAACAACATGCTTTATCTGAATTACGCAAGTTTAATTTTGACTTTTCTATCCCTTTAAACTTTCCAGATGACAAGACCTGGCTACATTTTATTTCATTTTAAGTACATTCAGTAGCATTACACATAAGATCAAACGCATTGCAGAACAAGGGATTATTTTGATACTAGACATCACGTCTGTCATATCTGGTCACCGATTAACATAAAAAAAATAAGTTATCCTAAGACTTTCTAGGTTTTCTGAAAGTAAGTTAATGATGTGTAGCTGGTGATACCTGTGGTCTGTCAGCCACATGACATTTTTTAACAAGGAAAACAGATTTTGAGATTGTTGCAATAACATAAACTACCTCAGATCAATAGAAGTTACTGAACCCCAGTTTCAGATGTTCACCAGCCTTACTGCAAGAATGTATGTCCACTTAAGTACTTCTAAAGAATTCCCTTTTAAACAAGAAGAATATTTTAACTGACAACATCCAAGATACTTGTTACCTCAGGATAATATCATGACACATAGTTATGTGTTCTGTTATTTATTAATGTTACTTAAGATACTCAAAGCACACATTGCTTAATTTAACGTACATCAACTGAATCTTAATTTGTGCAAACATTTTTGAAATTTTTGACTATTCGCTAATTTTAGCTTAATATAGGCATACGTATTAGACGGGAGGTCTGTAAAATCAGCTGGTAGGTGTGACCATTAAATAGGAGTTGATGAAAAATGATTTGCTTTTTACTCTACTTAGGCAGAGTAAAAAAAAAAAAATGCATAGGAATTTCATGAGACTCCAAAGCTAACTGTTGTAATTCATAGTATTTGTGGTGAGATGTTTTGAAAAAAATAGTCATTTAATTACTTTTGGAAAAATAATGGATTCTTCTAATATACACTTTTTATAATATATTGAAATCATTTTTTTATTATTATTATTTTTTTTTTATTGAGGTTTTTAAGGCAGGCATACAGATATTGTACAAATAAGCAAATACAATTCAATACATGACTATCAAAAGTCTGAAAACACTTTTTGTGCTGCAAGAATAAAGCTTAAAGGGACACGAGTCAAAATTAAATTTTTATGATCTAAATAGAGCATGCATTTTAAGGCAACTTTCCAAATTACTTCCATTAACAAAATGTGCATATTATTTTTATATTTACGATTTTTGAGTCACCAGCTCTTACTGAGCATGTACAAGAATTTCCATTTGTGATTGGATGATGGCATCACACGATACAGGGGGAGTGGATTTAGACATCAGAAAAAAAATCTACTAATTTGAATTTCAGTACTATAGCTTTGTCTTTTTTTTTCTTCAAAAGAGCTTTATTGGTACAAACTCAAGTTTACAATATCCACAATCAAAAAATGTACAGAGTTGTGTAAACCTACAAATATACATTTATATAGATCTCTTCTTTTATTCTATTTTCTTAAAATTTTTTCCAGTAATTTCTTTCCTAAAATAAATCTAACTTATATATTCTAAGATATAACATGAGAATATCAATTGTTAAAATTACTGTAATCCTTAGAAACATACATAGAAAATACCTTTTTAAAAAGGGGGAAAAGGGGGAGAGGGGAAAAGAAAAGGAAAGAGAGAGGAAAGAAAAAAAAAAAAAGGGGGGACGCCTTAGATAGTGCCATTCCAAACTGCCAAGATCCTTTCATGAGTGTCTAATTTGTCTATTTTAAGATAATTATATTTTTCGAGGGTAATAAGCTCTGAAACTTTTTGTTTCCAGTCTTCAATAGAAGGTACACATTGTGTTTTCCATTTCTTAGGGATGAGTTTTTTTGCTCCTGTAATCATTATAAGAAGGAGTGCTTACTTAGCTGGGTCTTTTATTTTAGCCAGTGAGCAAAACAATATACTTTCTGGGGTATTTGGTATGTGTGTATTTAGCAAGTGTGAGATTAAAGAAAAGATACTCGCCCAGTAGGTATGCAATCTAGGGCAAGACCACCATATATGTATGAGGGAGCCCTCCCCGCCACAACCTCTCCAACAGGTGCTGCTCAGAGATGGAAATATTTTATGGAGCCTGGATGGGGTGAGGTACCAACGGCTCAAAAAATTTATATGGATTTCTTGTATGGTAGCAGATACTGAGGAGCGTTTCGTGAGTATAAAAGCTTTTGACCAGGAGTCAAAATTGATTTCTTGAGATAGTTCTTTATTCCAAGCTAAAGTGTATGAAGGTAGTGTTGTTTAATCAGTAATGGAGATTGCTTTGTCTTTTTATCATGCATTTGATGATTATGCAAATCTTTTATTTGCTAGTCTTTAAGTAGCAAGCATGACTATTAACATAAGTATTGAATGCCTATCATCATAGGAACCTTCTAAAAGGAACTTGGGGGGGCGGAGTTAGCCATCAACCAAGGCAGCAGCAGCATAGCAGAGCTCCGTGCAGAAATATTCAATTTGTGCCTTATAGAGACATAATTTGGGGGTCATTGGATCCAAAAGCTCCTGGAGTAATACCCACACACGATTGCTGCTCTCAGTTTTACTTTTGAACAACTTTGAGGGGACTTCTGGTATACCGGATACTGAGAACCAGAGCACCATCAGGAAAGTCCGGGGCTTCGGCCTATTCCGGCAACTTTAACCACCAGGGAGTGAATGATACTACCAGCAATTAAGCTGATATAGGTGGGCAGACCTCTACACCCTGCAGGGGAGGCTTAGGCTCTGAGAGACTACAGCATAACAGTGGACATAATCTCAGGAGACCGGGATACAAGGAGGAGGACGACACCATCTTGCCCCCCAAAAAAGTAAGTGCGCAACAGATGAGCTACACGCATTGGGGGCATTTTAACTAACTTAAACAGCTGGACTTAGATATATCTACTCACCCTACCTACCCATATATAGACTTGGGACATAACAATATAAAATCGGACACCTCTGAGAGCTGAATTGCAACCCTTGAGAGCTATATTGGGGGTAGTTCGCTGAGAACTGTCTTTCCCCACTGGGGGATTATCCTAAAACTCCAAAGGTTGGGACGGCATCATCCAACCACACTCCCTGACCCTTGAAAGATAATGTAAACATATAAATGGAAAGAGGGGACCTACCGGCTCACTAACCTCTATGATGTAGATTCAGATGTTCTTTACATACTCAATCGCCACCTCGCACTCTCTCCTTATTTAATGCCATCACCCTAGATATATGAAGAGACTCCTGGGTTCCACAATACTCTTAATAATTTAGGTATCACCTGGCACCAATCCCACACTAATTCTAACTTCAATAGCTCATTGGGATTTGCTCCCCTCGCTGAAGGGCTTACAGGCGCAGCAAGCAAGGTAGAGACGTTACACCAGCAACTAAAATATGGCCTCTCGACGGTCTGTAAAGGGAGACAAGCTGTCTAAGACCACAAATATGTCTACCTTCTTTAAACCCTCCCAATCCTGCAAGGCCCCAAAAGACACAGACATAGAGGAAGACTCAGATGGAGAATCCCCACAACCCACAGATGACAACATCCCCTTAACAAGGGCAGATCTGCGCACACTTGTCTATAAAAAGGACATTGCAGACAATTTTGAAAAGCTGTGGGAAAAGATTGACTCAATCCATACGTCTGTCAGTAGCAGCTTATCAGAGATTTAGTCAGATCTTACCGATATGGGGGGAAGAATTGAGACCCTGGAAGACCAACAGGATCCCATAGTGAATAATGTGGATTAAATGTCACAGATGATCTCCTCACAACAACAACTTCTGGTGGAATTTCAAGACAAGTTAGAGGATCTTGAAATTAGAGGAAGGAGAAATATTATCAGACTAAAGGGGATCCCAGAAGAAGTAGCCAACAAAGAATTAGCAGCATACTTATCCCAATTTTTCAGCCAAATCACAGGAACTCCAACAGACTATATTTTCCATGTGGAGAGGACTCACAGAGCTTTAAAGGCGAAACCTAAAAACGGGCTTCCTCCCAGAGATGTGGTAATTAAATTGACCTTTTTCCCGGACAAGGAAAAAATACTACAAGCTTCTAGGAAAAACCCCACCTTTAGGTTTCAGGGAAACATAATCCAGTTCTATCAGGACTTAAGTCTACGGACTTTACAACGTCGAAGTGCCCTGAGACCCCTCACTTTACTTCTACGGAAGCAGCAGATATAGTATAAATGGGGGTTCCCGTTTGCTCTTATCATCACCAAAGACTCTAAAACGATAATCATCAAAGAACGGGAAGATATCCCTGAAGTATGTAACGCCTTAAACCTAGAAATTCCATCATTACTATCCCTAGAACCTCCTCCAGCTCCTCCAGCTGGTAGCTCTACTTTTAACCAGCCTAAACATCACAAGTCATGGCAGAAAATCAATCATAAAAGAAAGAAGACTGAAGAATCCTGAGGAAATGGAACCTAACCTCCCAGGAAAAAGGAGAGAGTGACAGAGTGTCACTGTGAATTTTTTTCGGCTATGAGGAGGGGACCTAAAGGTCCTATCTTAGAAGCCAAGACGTCTGAAGAATCAAAGAACCCACTGAACTGATATACTCTCTACCCTGGTGGGCTGCCCCGTGTGGTACCATGAGCTCAAACATCAACTTGAACTATGTGTGGTCTCCACTAGGGGAAACATTTTGAACTCACTAGTGGCCTACCCTTCAGTGTGGGCCGGAGAGGAGACTCTTCCCCCTTGCTATGTTAAACACTGAATATTGTTTCATTGTTTCAATGTTATCCCCAGTTGAATTGTTCCCTAGTTGGGAAATTATTATTTATTTTATTTTACTGTTTGTAATGTGTTGCTTTTTTCCCATTTTTTTCCTCCACTCTAGTGACGACATTGCAGTGCCCGAAGGTACAATTAATATTGCTCTATTGGAACCCCAGGTCAGAGGTTGGATTCAGAATCAAAAGGTACCAGATCACATGTCATTAACACACTCAACAATACACCTTAATGATCCCTAAGATAATATTACTTTCCCATAATGTTGGGGGGCTAAACACTGACGTTAAACGCAAGATAGCAATGTCCCAATATACTTCTCTATAGGCAAATTTATTATTTTTACCGGAGACTCATTTCCTTAAAGAAAATATCCCAAGATACTGGGCGCGACACTTTAACACACACTATCACGCTACTGCAACCTCTAAAAAAAGAGGAGTCTATATTTTAATCCACTCCTCTATTAATTTTACACAAGAATACACCATAGAGGACCCAGAGGGGAGATACCTTATAGTTAAAGGCCGAATCTCGGATACTGAAGTCACACTCTGCAATGTCTATGCCCCCAATGAGAATCAGCACACTTTCTTTCAACATGTAGCCCAGTTACTGACACAATAGTCGCAAACCAAGATAATCCTGGCAGGGGGTTTTAACATCACCATGCCCCCCATAAAACCGAAAACTAATCACTTACTGACAAACAAACAACATAGACATAACCGACTGATTAGATTGATTCAAGAACATTTGTCACCCCATTCCTTGATCGAAACATGGAACACATTATATGGAGTAACCACAGATACCACGTTTTACTCGGCAGCACATAACTCATACGTCAGACTAGACTATATATTCGTCAGCCAAATCCTTCAACCCCTAATACGAAAGTCAGATATACATACATGCATGTGGTCAGACCACTCTATAGTCTCTCTACAGATAGACGGACTGATAGATCCATCAAGAAGCAAGACGTGGACATTTGACCCTACCACCCTTAAAAACCCTCAGATACATACAAACATTGTGAAAGCAATGGCGGAATACTGGATAATTAATACTGGCTCCATTCAATACCTGGCTGGCACATAAGGTGGTGCTTAGGGGGCTACTCATAAAAGAAAAGGCAATACGTGATAAACAACACAAAGACCACCTAGCACAGCTATATAGGGAAATGGAGCACCTAGAGAACCAACATAGGCTGACGAAATTGACCTCTACCTTACAGGCTATCCATACTAAAAGGAACACACTGACATCGCTACTCACCTCGCAAGCAACTAGGGCTATACAGAGACTAAAATCTAGATACTTCATATATGCAAATATACCTGACAAGTTCATGGCATACAAAATAAGGGAGAGATGTAGGGCTTCTGCTATTCCTCTAATCAAAACTTCACAGGGTACTACTACCTCATACCCACAGGAAATAGTCATTACATTTGCTACATTTTATGGGAATTTGTATAACGGAGACAAAGTCACCCACAATATGGCAACAGAAACCACTACCACAGAATTCTTTGCAGACTTGCAACCTTACCCATTATGTCTGAGGAACACAGGGAGGCTCTTAATGCTCCAATCTCTGCTATGGAGGTGTTGGGAGCAATCCGGGGTTTTAAACCGGGTAAAGCGGTGGGTCCAGACGGACTCCCAGGGGAATATTACAAATTATTCATATCCTCCTTGGTCCCCCATCTTACAAAATTTTGCAACCATATTATGGAGGGCAGCCCTGTCCCGTCAGATCTCTTATATGCTAAAATTGTGGTTATCCCCAAACCAGGGAGAAACCATAAACTTTGTCAAAACTACCGCCCGATATCTCTAATAAACCAAGACCTAAAGATCTTTACGAAGATTCTGTCAAATCGCCTTAAAGAAATCATTCCCCACCTGGTGCACCAGGACCAGGTGGGATTTATAAAAGATAGAGAGGCCCCGGACAATATTCAAAGGGTGGACTGGTGCTATATGTTTACCACACTTGAGAGAATGGGTTTTGACGGTGCATTTATAACAGCTTTACGGGCGATTTACTCTCCACCACATGCCCAGGTAGCCTCAGTGGGCTACAGATCCAAAAGCTTCCCAATTCTGAATGGTACGAGACAGGGGTGCCCTCTTTCGTCACTTTTGTTTGCACTATGCATCGAACCATTGCGACCAAAATTAGATCACACCCAGATATCACTGGAGTCAAAGTAGCAGACTCAGAATATAAACTTGCACTTTTTGCAGACGATATTCTGTTAAATATAACTAGACCCCTGGTTTCGCTCCTTAACCTCTATGGGGTCCTAGACACCTTCTCGACTATTTTGGGATTTAAAATAAACTCAGATAAGTGTGAAGCCCTACCTATAGCTATCTCACCCCAGACTCAAAAACTCTTGGAGTCTAACTTTGATTTCAAATGGATGAGAAGCACACTCAAATACTTAGGAATACACCTACCATCACAAACTCACCTACTATATAAATTCAACTACATCCCTCTTTTCAAACAAACTAGACGAGACCTATTGAAGTGGAGGAGCTATAATTTCTCATGGCTAGGGAGACTTGCAGCTGTCAAAATGACCATTTTACCACGAATCCTATATCTTTTTAGAACACTCCCTATCAAGATCATGAACGCAGATGTAGAGAAGTTACAGGCTGAGCTGCTATCCTTCATTAGGGGAAGCAAATCAGCAAGAGTGGCAAAATCCTTAATAAACAGACATAAAACATTGGGAGGTATGGGAGGCCTGAATTTAATGGAATACTATAGAGCAACTAGAATAGCACAAGATAAAATGCTTCTACAGAGGTCAACAGATGCGCTGTGGCCTAAGATGGAGGCGGAGATGGGAGGCTGGAGTGATCCAGACTCAATCTTCTGGAATAACAAAACGTTGCGGCTTGCTGCGTCTCATCCATTACCTTACACTCTGGAGCTTACCCTCCACACATGGTCGAGGGTGGTGCTGGGGGGAGCTTTGCTACAGAGACTTTCCTTCCTATGCCCAATCCAGTACCTATTGCCTAGTGAGTTGTGGTCACAGATTAAGAAATGGGAAAATAAGGGACTATACAGGGTAGCCGATATAATAGAAAACAGGAAACTATTCTCCTATATCCAATTACAAGAGAAAATAAACCCTTTGAAATTGCACTGGTATCTGTACCTCCAGCTGAGTTCCTCGGTGGGATCATTTCTTAGGAGAGCCCAAAGGGAAACCCCCACAGTTTTAGAATCGATCTGTAGTAGCCCCCAACACTCTAAACACACTATATCCAGACTGTACTTGACTATCCAATCCAGTTCACACAAGACAAAATCCTCGGTGATGCTAGGAAAGCGGGAAAGAGACCTAAACATTACTAAAGATCTAGGAGACTGGGAACTAACATTTCAATCCGCCGATAGAGGCCTCCTGAGTGTAGACCTAAAAGAAAATGTCATAAAAACACTTTTCAGGTGGTACTTGACGCCGGTGAAAACCGCACATATGCACCCACAAGGTAGCAGATTATGCTACCGAGGATGTGGTGAAGTTGGCACATACCGACATATGTGGTGGGATTGCCCCGAGGTCAATGCGATCTGGAAATGTCTAGCCTCTTTTGTTAGCCAATTGATAGGTAAAGAGATTACTCTAACTATCCAACAGGCTCTTTTACACGACCGCTACCCTACACTTAACAAATACCTTAACACCTTCCTCAACATTCTTTGCACTATAACGAGAACATGTATTGCAAGAGATTGGAAGACAGGTACCCCTACATGGAATGAAATATGCAACAAAATACAACATACATATAATATGTATGAACTGGTATCAGGGATATTAAACAACAGAGACACATTCCACCAGATCTGGTACTACTGGATAGACAGAGAGGACCCAGGTTAGGGCTTACCCCACAGGGGCTCAAGACCAGCTTTAGTCGGGCACTGCAAACCTTGATACTGGAAAACAGATCTTATTACACTCAATGTGTTGTCAATTTCCCCTTACTTTTCCCCCGCCACCCCCCACACAATTGTTTGGAGTCACCAACGATATATATCTACTACTGTTTGAGGGGAGATGTTTTTTCCCTTCCTTTCTATCTATATAAGGAATCCTTGTTGGTGACTACATATATTTTGTTTTATATATAAGGCATCACATTTCCAAAACACGACTGTTAAGATTTTGACTTTTTAAGATTTACATGCTTGGCAAATGTTTTATTTTTTTGGAAAATTTATTTTTATTTTTTGCTTTGTTTCATAATTTATCTGTTGGAATGTATAATATGCAAAATATTGATGCCAAAGATATCTATAAACTGTGTAAAAAAATCTTTAATAAAAATTATTTAAACATAAAAGGAACTCAGGCGGGCCACTCTTGGACCTCAAGTATCCAAGGGGTGTAAATAATAATAGAAGGTATTATGAAATAGGGAGACCACTTTTGGGCCTTACAGTGTAAATCTCAATGTTTAATATTTTGGCTAATAGAAATACTAAATGCTTCTCTATCACCCTAATTAAATTGGAAAAACAAACAAATAATGCCAAGCTATGAAAATGTTGGACCTATATCTCAACAACCCACTCTATAAACTGAAGAAGTCTACTCAAGCTGCATTGGTGTAAATGTATATTTGGTTGGTTATAACAAAACTAAAATCAGGTGCAAGTAACCTGAGTTTGGAAGCCATAGATCATTTTGTAACTGACATATGAGGAGGGTGATATAATTTATGTACAATCTGCTAACTCTCATGACCAATATTTAACTCTGTGAGTGAAGAGCAAATCCAGTATTATATGATAAGGTTACAATGTGGATAGAAAGGAATGTATTACCTAGGAACCAGAAATAGCTAAGCTGACATAAGCTTCTTGAGAAGAATATAGAAATATTAAAGGGAAACCCTTGTCTGTAATGTTATGAGACTCCCATAGACCAAATTATAGAGGTTCCCATCTAGCTATCACGCTTTACAGAAACCTTAAAGGGACAGTATACACTCATTTTCATATAACTGGCTGCATGTAATAGACACTACTATAAATAATAAGATGCACAGATACTGATATAAAAATCCAGTAAAAAAATGTTTAAAAACTTACTTAGAAGCTCTCAGTTTAGCTCTGTTGAAAAGGTAGCTGGAAAGCCCACTGCAAATGGCAAATAAGACACTCCCCCCTCCCCCTTCTTTTGCATATGAAAAGACCATTTACACAAACAGGAGCAAGCTGCAGTAGATATCTAACAGTATTCTCATAAAACTTTGGGGCTTGGTTAGGAGTCTGAAAATCATAGCAATGTTATTTAAAAATAAGCAAAACTATTCATTTATACAAAAAAAAAAACTTTATGGGCTATATAAATAGATCATCTACAAAAAATTTATGCAAATAAAAAAATGAGTGTATAATGTCCCTTTAAGGCAGCTTTGAATCTATGGGAGAGACAACTCCCCCTCAAAAATATAGAAAAGGTGTAAACAATAGGAACATTAATAAGATTATATAACAAATCAAGTAGGCTTCTAGAATAGCTCCCAAGTAATAAAATATAAATACATTTGGGCACTGAACTGAAATAGCAGTGTGGTATGATAAAACCACACCTGGATCATATATATATATATAATGCGGCTGGAATACTCTATGTTAAATTAAATACAAATTTTAAAGACATAACTCCCCAGTATAAATAACACAGAAAGTTAAATTGTACACATGTAGCTCAGGCAGTACTAGTTTTCATTTCAAATCATTAGATCTTTATTAGTAATAGTACTGTCACACTAGTTAATATTATGAAATACAATATAGCTGCTCATACCAGCTCCAAGTAACAGCCTAAGTAACAAAAATAATTAAGAAGAGTGTCCATTAGTAACTTATTCTGATAGCTCAGACCAGGTCCACAGTATGTCCAACCTCCCTTCTGTCTTTGCTATTTTAAAGCACACCAGCTTTTTGCGAGACATGAAGGCCAGCTTGAAAGTTACATGTATAAATGTCCAACCAACATCCTAAACAGACACAGTTTGTACTCAATGTTACACACTGGTTCCAGGGATACAAAAAAAATATCCATTAACCTCCATTGTTGCGCCCCTAGTAGATGTATCTCCAGCAGTGATGTGAATTCTATGTCCCCCATAACCTGCGAGGCAGACTTGGATGGCTCCCCACAGTTGCATAAAAATAAACTCAGGCCCCCTGTATTACTCTTCACAGCAGTGGTCTCCATTGCATTCATGTTGCTAGACACATGGCTTATCATATCTTGAGCATGCCAAAGCTCTGAATGGGTTGATCACCTTTTCCTTGCCAATTGAATATCCGGATGCATAGTAGGCGGCAGGTGCCAGGGTCCCACTGGCAGAGTCAATCCAAGGGAGCCTCTGTAAATGATGTAGCGGTAGAGGGGTTAAACACGGATCTAAGGGACTATTGATATTTGTTAATAAGAGCACTTATTTTTCCCAGAAGAGTAGTAGTCTCCATGGTAAATATATCTATGTTGGGTGGTACACTGAGCGTAGTTACAAGATATATAGTGCACCTCTGGCACTGTGCAACGTCAGTAACCCAAAGGAATCCCGCCAGCGGGTGTGAACAAAGGCCGCTGTCTTAAAAGTAGCTTCGGATCATTGCAGCCTAGAATGAGACAATAATCCTTAATAGATCAGGAATCTGTAATTGTTTATGTGAGATGGCATGTGAGATATGTTGCAGAAATAGCTGGAAAGCTGGAGCTGTACTCAATGATGCAACCAGTCATGGCCGCCGCCCAGAAAGTTCCTCCATTGCAATAATTGTTTCATGATGTATGGGTTGCATATTGTTAATGTTTCCCTTCAATGGGCAGCGGGCTTCTTAGTATTGGGCATGAGCTGAAAGTTTTTGGGCTTTTGGGCATTTAAGATGTATCTATTGCTATATATATATATACCATACACATTTCACATATAGTTTTTTGATAGGTAGACATAAAACACACATAGATATAGCTTCCACATTTACACCTAAAAAAGCATCCGCGTATGCACACACACTTGCCCTAACCCCTGTTTTACCCCTGCCCTTCAACTTTTTTTTTATTCCTGAAATCCTTAAAGGAACATAAAACCCAAAATGTTTCTTTCATTTTTCAGATAGAGAATATAATTTAGAAAAAGTTTCCAGTTTACTTCTACTATCAAATTTGCTTAGTTCTCTTGTTATGCTTTGTTGAAGAGATATCTAGATAGGTAGAGTGCACATGTCTGGAGCACTAAATGACAGGTAATAGTTATGCCATCTAGTGCTCTTGCTAATGTATAACATTGTTGCAAAACTGCTGCTATATAGTGCTGCAGACACGTGCATGCTCCTGAACTGTCCTTTCTGCTTTTCAACAAAGGATAACAAGAAAACAAAGACAGTGTTATATTTTAAAGGGACATAATACTCATATGCTAAATCACTTGAAACTGATGCAGTATAACTGTAAAAAGCTGACAGGAAAATATCACCTCTATGTAAAAAAGGAAGATATTTTACCTCACAATCTCTTCAGCTCAGCAGAGTAAGTTCTGTGTAAAAAATTATACACAGCTGCTGCTCAGCTGCAGGTAAAAAAAAAAAAAGAAGAAATGAACAGCAGCCAATCAGCATCAGCAGTGCTGAGGTCATGAACTCTTTTACTGTGATCTCATGAGATTTGACTTAACTCTCATGAGATTTCATTGTAAACTTCCTTAAACTGAATAGGGAAATAATATGAGTGTGCACGAAAGCTCGCTCCTTCCGCTGTCCCTGGACAGATATACTGATTTGCTGCTTAGAAGTCCTTTACAATGGGATGTGGCTACTGAGAAACTTTTGAGGTAAAATATCTTTCTTTTTTACAGAGATGTTCAGGTGATATTTTCTAGTCAGCTTTTTACAGCTGTGCTGCATCACTTTCAAGTGTTTAAACATTTGGGTATTATGGCCCTTTAAGTAAATTGCCTCTTTAACTACTTTTACCTGGTATTGATCATGTGACTGGTTGTGACCTATAAGAACCCATTTCCTGCCATAACACATATGTACAATTATTGTGTTGCTGTTTTTTACCCTTAATCTAGCTTCTTCCTGTTGCCTACTTCATGCTTATCTATCTAAAGTCATAATTGCGCAGTACCACGTCTATTATCTGTCTTCTCTGCATATACATTTAACTGTTTCGATGGCCATATTCATTATTCAGCACACCATGTCCTATTTCAGTGTATAGATATTTGGCATAATTCTACAGTGCAGTGTGTTTCATTTTCAGTGTATACATTTTCAGCATCATTATGAAGAAGACAGTGCTCACCATCAGTATATAGGCAACCATCATCATTATACAGGGCAGCCTGTTCTGTTTGTTTTTCAATAACACATTTTTTTAATGCATTATATAATACACATGTCAACAAAGTGTACATTGGTTTCAATAGCTTCTATTGCTTCTTTCATATGTACATCTAAGAGACTACAATGCAGAGCAAAATTTAACAGAGAAAATTCAATAATATAGCAGGTGAAACATACAAGAAGGTCTAGTCCATAAACTTGTTCTTTAATGGTGTAATTGAGTAGTGTATTTAGAGTTACAAGACAGATATGTAAAATCATGATGGGATGCCTCCCTCCATCATGTGATGAGTGACATACGACTATAGTGTATAACCAGTAGAAGGAAAATTAGTGCAGATTGTATGAAAGTGCTAGCAGGAACAGGAGAGGAAGAAATGAAACGTTGAACGTTCAAGACAGGTAAGAGGGTTCAGGAAAAGAGAAGGGATAGAGAAATTGAGAGAGAGACAGGGACACCTATTTCGCAAGGCTGCCTGCTCTGTTTTCTTCTGTTAAGTGTGATCAGTCCACGGGTCATCATTACTTCTGGGATATTAACTGCTCCCCTACAGGAAGTGCAAGAGGATTCACCCAGCAGAGCTGCATATAGCTCCTCCCCTCTACGTCACTCCCAGTCATTCTCTTGCACCCAGCAACTAGATAGGTCGTGTGAGAGGACTATGGTGATTATACTTAGTTTTATATCTTCAATCAAAAGTTTGTTATTTTAAAATAGCACCGGAGTGTGTTATTACCTCTCTGGCAGAGTTTGAGGAAGAATCTACCAGAGTTTTGCTATGATTTTAGCCGGAGTAGTTAAGATCATATTGCTGTTCTCGGCCATCTGAGGAGTGAGGTAAACTTCAGATCAGGGGACAGCGGGCAGATGAATCTGCATAGAGGTATGTAGCAGTTTTTATTTTCTGACAATGGAATTGATGAGAAAATCCTGCCATACCGATATAATGTCATGTATGTATACTTTACACTTCAGTATTCTGGGAGAATGGTACTTCACTAGAATTACACTGTAAGAAAGACATAAAGCTGTTTAATAACTAGAGATTATGTTTAACGTTTTTGCTGGAATGTAAAATCGTTTTCATTTGCTGAGGTACTGAGTGAATAAATGTTTGGGCACCATTTTTCCACTTGGCAGTTGCTTAAATCTGTTTTTTCTGTCAGTTTCTGTTCTCCCTCACTGCTGTGTGTGTGGGGGAGGGGCGCTTTTACTATGCATCAAATATTTCAGTCAGCAACTCATTGTATTCCCTGCATGATCTGGTTCATCTCTACAGAGCTCAGGGGTCTTCAAAACTTATTTTGAGGGAGGTAATTTCTCTCAGCAGAGCTGTGAGAATTATAGTTTGACTGAAATAAAAACTTTTATTCTGTAATTTGTTTCCTGCTTTCAGAAATTGTTATCTTTGCTAATGGGATTAAACCTTTGCTAAAGTTGTGTTGTTTACAAGGATTGAGGCTATAACTGTTTCAATTTATTAATTTTTAACTGTCATAGATCTTCTGTGCTTCTTAAAGGCACAGTACGTTTTAATATTATTCTATTTGAATTGTATTTCCAAGTTGCAAGTTTATTTGCTAGTGTGTTAAACATGTCTGATTCAGAAGATGATACCTGTGTCATTTGTTGCAATGCCAAAGTGGAGCCCAATAGAAATTTATGTACTAACTGTATTGATGCTACTTTAAATAAAAATCAATCTGTACAAATTGAACAAATTTCACCAAACAACGAGGGGAGAGTTATGCCGACTAACTCGCCTCACGTGTCAGTACCTACATCTCCCGCTCAGAGGGAGGTGCGTGATATTGTAGCGCCGAGTACAGCTGGGCGGCCATTACAAATCACATTACAGGATATGGCTACTGTTATGACTGAAGTTTTGGCTAAATTACCAGAACTAAAAGGTAAGCGTGATCACTCTGGGGTGAGAACAGAGTGCGCTGATAATATTAGGGCCATGTCAGACACTGCGTCACAGGTGGCAGAACATGAGGACGGAGAACTTCATTCTGTGGGTGACGGTTCTGATCCAAACAGACTGGATTCAGATATTTCAAATTTTAAATTTAAACTGGAAAACCTCCGTGTATTACTAGGGGAGGTGTTAGCGGCTCTGAATGATTGTAACACAGTTGCAATACCAGAGAAAATGTGTAGGTTGGATAAATATTTTGCGGTACCGACGAGTACTGAGGTTTTTCCTATACCTAAGAGACTTACTGAAATTGTTACTAAGGAGTGGGATAGACCCGGTGTGCCGTTCTCACCCCCTCCGATATTTAGAAAAATGTTTCCAATAGACGCCACCACAAGGGACTTATGGCAAACGGTCCCTAAGGTGGAGGGAGCAGTTTCTACTTTAGCTAAGCGTACCACTATCCCGGTGGAGGATAGCTGTGCTTTTTCAGATCCAATGGATAAAAAGTTAGAGGGTTACCTTAAGAAAATGTTTGTTCAACAAGGTTTTATATTGCAACCCCTTGCATGCATTGCGCCGATCACGGCTGCAGCGGCATTCTGGATTGAGTCTCTGGAAGAGAACATTGGTTCAGCTACTCTGGACGACATTACGGACAGGCTTAGAGTCCTTAAACTAGCTAATTCATTCATTTCGGAGGCCGTAGTACATCTTACTAAACTTACGGCGAAGAATTCAGGATTCGCCATTCAGGCACGCAGGGCGCTGTGGCTAAAATCCTGGTCAGCTGATGTTACTTCTAAGTCTAAATTGCTTAATATACCTTTCAAAGGGCAGACCTTATTCGGGCCCGGGTTGAAAGAGATTATCGCTGACATTACAGGAGGTAAAGGCCATGCCCTGCCTCAGGACAAAGCCAAAGCCAAGACTAGACAGTCTAGTTTTCGTTCCTTTCGTAATTTCAAAGCAGGAGCAGCATCAACTTCCTCTGCACCAAAACAGGAAGGAGCTGTTGCTCGCTACAGACAAGGCTGGAAACCTAACCAGTCCTGGAACAAGGGCAAGCAGACTAGGAAACCTGCTGCTGCCCCCAAAACAGCATGAATTGAGGGCCCCCGATCCGGGATCGGATCTAGTGGGGGGCAGACTTTCTCTCTTCGCCCAGGCTTGGGCAAGAGATGTTCAGGATCCCTGGGCGCTAGAGATAATATCTCAGGGATACCTTCTGGACTTCAAATACTCTCCTCCAAGAGAGAGATTTCATCTGTCAAGATTGTCAACAATCCAGACAAAGAAAGAGGCTTTTCTACGCTGCGTACAAGAGCTCTTGTTAATGGGAGTAATCCATCCAGTTCCACGATCGGAACAGGGACAGGGGTTTTACTCAAATCTGTTTGTGGTTCCCAAAAAAGAGGGAACTTTCAGACCAATCCTGGACTTAAAGATCCTAAACAAATTCCTAAGAGTTCCATCGTTCAAGATGGAGACTATTCGGACAATTTTACCTATGATCCAAGAGGGTCAGTACATGACCACTGTAGATTTAAAAGATGCTTACCTGCACATACCGATTCACAAAGATCATTACCGGTACCTAAGGTTTGCCTTCCTAGACAGGCATTACCAGTTTGTGGCTCTTCCATTCGGATTGGCTACAGCGCCAAGAATCTTCACAAAGGTTCTGGGTGCTCTTCTGGCGGTACTAAGACCGCGGGGAATCTCGGTAGCTCCATACCTAGACGACATTCTGATACAAGCTTCAAGCTTTCAAACTGCCAAATCTCATACAGAGTTAGTGCTGGCATTTCTAAGGTCACATGGATGGAAGGTGAACGAAAAGAAAAGTTCACTCGTTCCACTCACAAGAGTTCCCTTCCTGGGGACTCTTATAGATTCTGTAGAAATGAAGATTTACCTGACAGAGGACAGGCTATCAAGACTTCAAAGTGCTTGCCGCACTCTTCATTCCATTCAACACCCGTCAGTGGCTCAATGTATGGAGGTAATCGGCTTAATGGTAGCGGCAATGGACATAGTACCCTTTGCACGCTTACACCTCAGACCACTGCAACTGTGCATGCTAGGTCAGTGGAATGGGGATTACTCAGACTTATCCCCTTCTCTGAATCTGGATCAAGAGACCAGAAATTCTCTTCTATGGTGGCTTTCTCGGCCACACCTGTCCAGGGGGATGCCATTCAGCAGACCAGACTGGACAATTGTAACAACAGACGCCAGCCTTCTAGGTTGGGGTGCCGTCTGGAATTCCCTGAAGGCTCAGGGACTATGGAGTCAGGAGGAGAGTCTCCTGCCAATAAACATTCTGGAATTGAGAGCAGTTCTCAATGCCCTCCTGGCTTGGCCCCAGTTGACAACTCGGGGGTTCATCAGGTTTCAGTCGGACAACATCACGACTGTAGCTTACATCAACCATCAGGGAGGGACAAGAAGCTCCCTAGCTATGATGGAAGTATCAAAGATAATTCGCTGGGCAGAGTCTCACTCTTGCCACCTGTCAGCAATCCACATCCCGGGAGTGGAGAACTGGGAGGCGGATTTCTTAAGTCGTCAGACTTTTCATCCGGGGGAGTGGGAACTTCATCCGGAGGTCTTTGCCCAAATACTTCGACGTTGGGGCAAACCAGAGATAGATCTCATGGCGTCTCGACAGAACGCCAAGCTTCCTCGTTACGGGTCCAGATCCAGGGATCCAGGAGCAGTCCTGATAGATGCTCTGACAGCACCTTGGGACTTCAGGATGGCTTACGTGTTTCCACCCTTCCCGTTGCTTCCTCGATTGATAGCCAGAATCAAACAAGAGAGAGCATCAGTGATTCTAATAGCACCTGCGTGGCCACGCAGGACTTGGTATGCAGACCTGGTGGACATGTCATCCTGTCCGCCTTGGTCTCTACCTCTGAAACAGGACCTTCTGATACAGGGTCCCTTCAAACATCAAAATCTAACTTCTCTGAAGCTGACTGCTTGGAAATTGAACGCTTAATTTTATCAAGACGTGGGTTTTCTGAGTCAGTTATTAGTACCTTAATACAGACTAGGAAACCTGTTACCAGAAAGATTTACCATAAGATATGGCGTAAATACCTACATTGGTGTGAATCCAAAGGTTACTCTTGGAGTAAGGTTAGGATTCCTAGGATATTGTCTTTTCTACAAGAAGGTTTAGAAAAGGGTTTATCTGCTAGTTCATTAAAGGGACAGATCTCAGCTCTGTCCATTCTGTTACACAAACGTCTGTCAGAAGTTCCTGACGTCCAGGCTTTTTGTCAGGCTTTGGCCAGGATTAAGCCTGTGTTTAAAACTGTTGCTCCACCATGGAGTTTAAACCTTGTTCTTAATGTTTTACAGGGCGTTCCGTTTGAACCCCTTCATTCCATTGATATAAAGTTGTTATCTTGGAAAGTTCTATTTTTAATGGCTATTTCCTCGGCTCGAAGAGTCTCTGAATTATCAGCCTTACATTGTGATTCTCCTTATTTGATTTTTCATTCGGATAAGGTAGTCCTGCGTACTAAACCTGGGTTCTTACCTAAGGTAGTTACTAACAGGAATATCAATCAAGAGATTGTTGTTCCTTCTTTATGCCCAAATCCTTCTTCAAAGAAGGAACGTCTACTGCACAACCTGGATGTAGTCCGGGCTCTAAAATTTTACTTGCAGGCAACTAAGGAATTCCGACAAACGTCTTCTCTGTTTGTCATTTACTCTGGGCAGAGGAGAGGTCAAAAAGCTTCCGCTACCTCTCTTTCTTTTTGGCTTCGTAGCATAATTCGTTTAGCTTATGAGACTGCTGGACAGCAGCCCCCTGAAAGAATTACAGCTCATTCTACTAGAGCTGTGGCTTCCACTTGGGCCTTCAAGAATGAGGCCTCTGTTGAACAGATTTGCAAGGCTGCAACTTGGTCTTCGCTTCATACTTTTTCCAAATTTTACAAATTTGACACCTTTTCTTCATCGGAGGCTATTTTTGGGAGAAAGGTTCTTCAGGCAGTGGTTCCTTCTGTATAAAGAGTCTGCCTATCCCTCCCGTCATCCGTGTACTTTTGCTTTGGTATTGGTATCCCAGAAGTAATGATGACCCGTGGACTGATCACACTTAACAGAAGAAAACATAATTTATGCTTACCTGATAAATTCCTTTCTTCTGTAGTGTGATCAGTCCACGGCCCGCCCTGTTTTTAAGGCAGGTAAATATTTTTTAATTTATACTCCAGTCACCACTTCACCCTTGGCTTTTCCTTTCTCGTTGGTCCTTGGTCGAATGACTGGGAGTGACGTAGAGGGGAGGAGCTATATGCAGCTCTGCTGGGTGAATCCTCTTGCACTTCCTGTAGGGGAGCAGTTAATATCCCAGAAGTAATGATGACCCGTGGACTGATCACACTACAGAAGAAAGGAATTTATCAGGTAAGCATAAATTATGTTTTTTAGTGTTTGAACCCTCAACATCATTATAGAGTGCAGGATACATGTTATCAGTGTATAGGTGCATTAAAGAGATATGAAACCCACATTTTTTTTTATGATTCATACAGAGCATGTAATTGAAAGCAACTTTCTAATTTACTCCTATTATCATTTTTTCTTTGTTCTCTTAGTATCTTTATTTGAAAAGGCAGGTATGTAAAGCTTAGGAACGCTACCAAGGTTCTGAACTAAAAATGGGCTGGCTCCTAGGCTTTCATGATTGTCAAATAAATATACAAAGAGAACGAAGAAAAGATAATAGCAGTAAATTAGAAAGTTGCTTAAAATTGCATGCTCTGGGGCCTATTTATGAAAGGTCTTACGGACCTGATCCGACAGTGCGGATCAGGTCCGCAAGACCTCGCTGAATGCGGAGAGCAATACGCTCTCCGTATTTAACATTGCACCAGCAGCTCACAAGAGCTGCTGGCGCAACGCCGCCCCCTGCTAACTCACGGCCAATCAGCAGGGAGGTGTCAATCAACCTGATCGTACTCGATTGGGTTGATTTCCAGCAATTCCTGTCCGCCTGCTCAGAGTAGGCGGACAGGGTTATGGAGCAGCGGTCTTTAGACCGCTGCTTCATAACTTGTGTTTCTGGCGAGTCTGAAGGCTCGCCAGAAACACGGGCCCACAAGCTCCGTACGGAGCTTGAGAAATGGGCCCCTGTATCTCAATCATGAAAGATTTTTTTTTTAAATTGAATTACACAGAGCAGCATGTTTATTCGTGTATAAATAACTTGCAGTATCATATAGTGCAGATTGTTGTGTTTTATAATGTATACAAGTTCATTATCATCACCATACTGTGACAGTTGACCAAAATAAGTGTGAATTGTACTGGTCCCCTAGACAAAACTTGCCAACACTCCAAGTCAATGCGATCTGTTGCAAGGCTTGAAATATGTATACTTATAGGAAAATTTATCAAGAAGCATTTGCAGCTTCGGAGAATTAGTAGTTCATGATTACAAAAGTGAATCTGCAACCACAAATTTAAAAAAGCAGTGATAAATCACATCAACGTTTTTATTCGGGTTAATTGATAGGTCCTGCTCTCACGTAATTGGTTGCCCAAGAGCAGGGTCAGGATTAAGCAGCAGAGATCTTCTGCAGACTTAAAGGGACAGTCAAGTCCAAAAAAAACTTTCATGTTTCAAATAGGGAATGTAATTTTAAACAACTTTCCAATTTACTTTTATCACCAATTTTGCTTTGTTCTCTTGGTATTTTTAGTTGAAAGCTAAACCTAGTAAGGCTCCTATGATCATTTCTAAGCCCTCGAAGGCCGTCTCTGATCACATGCTTTTTTATTTGCTTTTCACAACAGGGGAGAGCTAGTTCATGTAAACCATATAGATAACATTGTGATCACGCCCGTGAATTGTGGCAGACACTGCACTAATTGGCTTAAATGAAAGTCAATAGATAATAAATAAATAAAATGTCATGTGATCAGCGGGCTGTCAGAAGATGCTTAGATACAAGTTAATCACAGAGGTAAAAAGTATATTAATATAACTGTGTTGGTTATGCAAAACTGGGAAATGGGTAATAAAGGGATTATCTATCTTTTAAAAAAAAAAATTCTGGTGCTGACTGTCCCTTTAAATTTTCTCAAGTGGCGCTTGCAGGTGAAGAGTTTCTTGGCTTAATACATTTTCCTGTTAGACATCCTAGTATCAGTCTAGGTAAAATGGTAAAAAAGAAAAGAGGTCATCCTGCTTCCAAGTTCATGTTTTTATATGTTAGTTTAAACAGCTCAAGCCCATATATCTCTTGTTCCTTGTTTAATTGTTTTATTTCCCTACATGAATACCTCTGTCTTATCTCTGTAATTTTGAACTTTCCCTGTGTTTTTGCCTGAATGACCCTTAGCTCAAATGTCCATAGATACCCCCTCCCCATTCCTTAACTTTTTTTGCATACCCATCTAACGCTAATATATCTCTCCCTTAGCCTGATTTTAAAGTATATCTGCCCCAGTCTTGCAAGCAATACACAGACCTGCATTTTCAGCTGTCCCACTGCTCTGCAAACAGGTAGCCTCTGGAAGATAGTTTCCCCCCCACCCCAAGCTCATTTCCTCATTTATAGATAGTCTCCCACAAAACTTTCATTCTCCTAAAATGACAGCTGCAAACACTAATCAACACATCCTTCCATTCACTTACCCCTATAGAATACATACCCTCTGTCCCTACAAATAGCTATATATCACACATCGATAGTATATACTTTTATTTATTTTTTTAATTTTTTATTATTTTTGTTTTATTTTCATCTACACACCTCATACCACTAACATGAATCCAAATATGACCATATTGTTATTCGTGATAAACCTTTTCTCACTCCAATTTTGTTCACATCACTACCGCCATAAGCACACGCCTCAAACTCGCCTGCTCTGTTGCTGTAACTTATCTGCTGAGTGCTGGTGGAGAGTTATAAAAAATAACCCTCCTACCCCCACTTCACAAAATTATAAAGTATCCCATTCACTATATGACCAAACAAAAACTATGTCCAAATTCCTTTTCCTTATGTTACTTGCCCTTGCAAATGATGTAGAGTCTAACCCTGGTCCCCCAACAAATTCCATTCCTAGTCTTCAAACTAAAAAAAGGCTTCTCCTTTGTGCACTGTAATATCTGCAGCTTACTACGAAAAATTGATGCACTGCAAGCATGGTGTTCACATTACAAGCCCAAAATCATTGTGATCTCTGAAACGTGGCTAACCACAAAAATACCTGACTCTGCCATTGCAATACATGGATATTCATGCCATAGAAATGACAGAGCAAAGAGAGGATGCAGCATTGTAATTTATGTTGACAATTCCACAAAGTACACCCCCTTACAAAAATCTAGCTCTCCTGCCACCTTTGATTTCCTTTCTGGCACAATTGAGATCCCGTTCACCTAGCTCCCCTGTGCATTCCCTTTCTGATATAGCACATCTCCTTAGTGAAACCATAGGTCAAACCCCAAAAAGTGAAATTATGTTTTTTGAAGATTTTAATATTGATTGTCTGAATCCGAAAAATAATAGTTGTTGCTCGCTGTTTAAGATTTTGCAGCTGACGTAATTAATCTCCTCCCCAACTCGCAAAAAAATCAAAAGCCATAATCACACCCTGATTGATTGGATTCTCTCCACTTCTCCTGACCGAATCCAGGAGGCAGGTGTTCTCCCTAACAATTTTAGTGACCACTGCTTAGTGTACTGCATGCACAAAATAAAGGCAACTAAATCCTCTCCCAAGGTTAAAATCACCAGGTCCTTCAAAAAATGTAATCTTCAATCATTTCTAAATGACATCAAGGACCTCCCCTGGCACAGATTAAACCTAATCCCAGATTTAGACTCTGCAGTTGAATTCTTTCAGTCTGAACTACTACAAGTTTGGAATTTGCATGCCCCGCTGCATAAGGTGAGAGTAAAAGGAGCACACTTGAATTGGATCACAGCTGACCTCATTCAAATGTACCAGTTTTGGGATTCATTGTGGTCAAAAATCAAGCATACTGGCTCTATGAACGATCACTGTGTATATAGACAATGGCGAAAATATGCACTAAACAAACAAAATTGGCCAAGGCCCAATATTTCTGTGAAAATCTGAACAATAATATATCAAACCCTAGAAAGTTTTGGAAATTCATAAATAACTTACAAACTCCACCAATCCACTCCCAACCTTCCACTGTCAATGTGGCCAACCAAACCCTGCAACTCCCCTTAGAAGTAGCAAATGCCTTTAACAATTATTTTGTTGGATGCTCCACCATCCTGATTGACAAACTAATAAATGATACGCATCCTGAAACTACAAATATGGATCAGGCCCACTAAATCAGCAAAGACCCAATATAGAGGCGTTCAATTTTAGACCTGTACCCATCAATGTCATTAAGAAACAACTTAATAATCTAAAAATGAAAAAACAGTCTGGACCTGATCAAATCCCAGCAATGCTGTTGAAGCTCATTGAGCCGGCAATTGCTAAACCTGTCACAACCCTAATTAACAAATCCTTGGTGTCTGGATACATACCCAAACTTTGGAAGACTGCAAGAGTAGTGCCTATCTATAACAGTGGGGAGATAACCTTGGTTTCTAACTATCACCCAATATTATTGCTCCCAGTATTGTAAAAAATCTTAGAAAAATGCATCCATACGCAGTTATGTGATTATTACCAACAATCTAACTATCTGACCCCTGATCAATCAGGTTTTGCCTGAAGTTTGCAACAGCATCCAAACTGGCATGGAACAAGGAGACCTAACTGGAGCTATTTTCATTGATTTTGCAAAGGCCTTTGACACAGTAGACCACAACATACTACTGCTCAAACTAAAAAACTCAGGTATTGGTGATCGTCTGCTAACCTGGTTTCGATAATTTGTATTGGATTAATCACAATATGTCTCCATTTCTGACAGCGACTCCCTCCCTCTACCAGTCACGTGTGGTGTTCCCCAAGGTTCCATTCTCGGCCCCCTACTATTCACATTATTTATAAATGATCTGCCTAATGTCTGCAAATCCTCAACTGTACACATGTACGCAGATGACACGGTAATCTATGCAAACAATTCTCTATGCAAACAATTCCAATCTGCCGCAGCTTGAAGCAGTGCTCAAAGACTAGTTCACAGAGGTAGAAAAGTGGATCTCAAAAAACAAACTCTTCCTAAACACTGACAAAACTGTCACAATGATCTTTGGAATGGGACCTAAATTACACAAACTACAAAATTCCCATCTATGCATCAAAACAAAATTAAATTGCACACTGACCGCAGTCCACTCTTTCAAATACTTGGGTATGTTGTTAGACCCCAATCTATCTTTTGGCCTCCACATAGAAAAATTGCATCTAAACTTTACCCAAAACTAGGTGCCCTGTACAGAAACAAATCCTGCCTCAGCCCTACAGTAAAGGAAAATATTGTACAGTTAATGCTGATCCCAATCATGGATTATGGGGATGTAGTATATGCACCTGCACTGCAAACTCACCTTAATAACTGTATCTCTGTAATAAAATAACTGTAACTCACTGTATAACTCGTTCTGCCGCTTTGTGCTACAATGTAACTACAAGACCCACCATTGTGACATGCTAAAATAACTAAACTGGCTGTTGCTGGAATCCAGGCGCACCCTCCATCTTTCCTGCCTTGTGTTTAAGAGCCTTTCTGGGAAGCTCTCACCCTACCTGAGCAGAATGCTCTCCCCAGCTATTCCCACCTCCTATAACCTCCGATCCAGTACCAGCACATTCTTTAGCTTGCCTCAATACAATAAGAAAGCAGCTCGATCCTCCTTTTCCTATAGAGCACCACAATTATGGAACGACCTCCCGTACACTTTCAAACCTTCCCCAAGCCTAATATCCTTTAAGAAATCCCTCTACATATCTCAAAACAGAATGCACCTATCATGGTTGATTATATATTTTCTACCTGTTCTATGTTAAATTTTTGAATCTATTGTGTATTATTATTGTTTATGAATTTTATTGTACCCTATTGTATCAATGCAATGTTTTGTGGACCAGGACATACTTGAAAACAAGAGAAATCTCAATGTTTCCTTTCTGGTAAAATATTTTATAAATAATATTATCACCACTGTTTGATTCATTATGCAGAGACACCACTGATTTGCTATTTTGTGTGGAGCCACCACTTTGCTACATTATGTCACATTATGTCATGCAGAAATTAACTATTAGATCTTTAATATAGTTATAATAAATCATATTAACAGTCAAGAATGTGGCGTGATAATGGAAATCTATTTGCTCTCTCATTACAGATAAAATAGTTTTCTATAGCTGCTAAACACAACATCACTAGAACATTTTATTAAGAAATGTTCGGCCGGTAGCAGGGTTGTCAATCATCCCGATCGTATCCGATCAGGATGATTGCTGTCCGCTGCTTCTTAAAGGGACACTGAACCCAAATTTTTTCTTTCGTGATTCAGATAGAGCATGCAATTTTAAGCAACTTTCTAATTTGCTCCTATTATCAAATTGTCTGTATTCTCTTGGTATCTTTATTTGGAAATCAAAAATATAAGTTTAGATGCCGGCCCATTTTTGGTGAACAACCTGGGTTGTCCTTACTGATTGGACAGCACCAATAAACAAGTGCTGTCCAGGTCCTAAACAAAAAATTGGCTGGCTCCTTAGCTTAGATGCCTTCTTTTTCAAATAAAGATAGCAAGAGAATGAAGAAAAATTGATAATAGGAGTAAATTAGAAAGTTGCTTAAAAGTGCATGCTCTATCTGAATCATGAAACAAAAAATTTGGATTCAGTGTCCCTTTAACTTATGTTTCCGACAATCCTGAAGGCTCAAGCGGAAACTGCTCCATTAGCAGCATCAAAAATAGGCCCCAGAATGTCAGAATGCACAGATGTCATGCAGTCCCTGCAAAGTGAAGTAACTGATCTGTAAAGAGGAGGCACATACTCTCCATGGAAAGGTCTTTGAAATCAGCTTTCCTATTACTATAGTTGCAGATTTATTGCAAGATGTCCTCTTTCCTTTACTTGAAACGTTTAGAGGAGACTGCTGCAAGTTTCAGGGATCCAAAGGCCACTTCTCTCTGCTTATCCTCCTTGATCTGTCTGCAGCCTTTGATACTGTCGACCACCCTCTTTTGCTCCAAACCCTCCAATCCTTCGGTATTTGCGACACAGCTCTCTCGTGGTTTGCTTCCTATATGTCTAACTATACCTTTAGTGTAGCCTTCTCTCTGCCCCATTACCACTTTCTGTTGGGGTACCACAAGGCTCTGTCCTCGGTCCCCTTCTCTTCTCAATCTACACGTCATCATTAGGTTCCTTAACAAAGTCCCATGGGTTTCAATATCATTTGTATGCCGAAGACACCCAAATCTACCTCTCTGCACCAGACCTATCTCCTTCCGTGCTAACCTGTGTCACTAACTGTCTCTCTCAAATCTCATCTCGGATGTCCTCTCACTACCTCAAGCTAAATCTCTCCAAAACTGAGCTCCTTATTTTACCCCCTTCTGCCAAAATCTCCACTCCCCATTTCTCTATAACTGTTGATAACTCCATCATTAGCCCTACTCCACATGTCCAATGTCTTGGGGTCACTCTTGACTCAGATCTTTCTTTCACTCCTGACATCCAGTTCTTGGCTAAAGCCTGCTGCTTCCACCTTAAAAACATCTCTAAAATTAGACATTTCCTTACACAAGACACAACTAAGATTTTAATCCACTTTCTCATCCTTTCCCGCCTCGACTACTGCAACTCCATCCTCTCTGGTCTCCCTAGCTGCTGCCTAACTCCTTTACAATCCATAATGAGTGCCTCTGCCAGGCTTATCTTCCTTACACGTCACTCTTCATCTGCTGCACCTCTCTGCCAATCCCTTCACTGGCTTCCTCTTGCCTCCAAAATTAAAGGGACACTGAACCCAATTTTTTTCTTTTGTGATTCAGATAGAGCATGCAATTCTAAGCAACTTTCTAATTTACTTCTATTATCAAATGTTCTTCATTCTCTTGGTATTTTTATTTAAAAAGCAAGAATGTAAGTTTAGATGCCGGCACATTTTTGATGAACAACCTGGGTTGTTCTTGCTGATTGGTAGATAAATTCATACACCAATAAACAAGTGCTGTCCAGGGTTCTCGACTTTATTTTTTAAAATAAAGATAGCAAGAGAAGAAAATATAATAGGAGTAAATTAGAAAGTTGCTTAAAACTGCATACTCTATCTGAATCACGAAAGAAAAAAATTGGGTTCAGTATCCCTTTAAACACAAAATTTTCACTCTGACATACAAAGCCCACAACTGCACTGCTCCCCCATACATCTCAGACCTTGTCTCCAGATACTCTCCCTCCCGTCCCCTTCGCTCTGCTCATGATCTCCTACTCTCCTCCACTCTTGTTACCTCCTCACATTCCCGTTTACAAGACTTCTCCAGACTGGCTCCCATCTTATGGAACTCAGACTCTCAGCCTCGCTCCACAAGACTCTCCCATAGTTTTGAAAGCTTCAAGCGCTCCCTAAAGACTCTACTATTCAGGGATGCATACAACCTACACTAACCTTCCTAACTCTATTGCTATCCCCTTGAACCCCTTAGCATGTAAGCCTATGAGCCAAGCTGTTTGTAGATCACCTTCATAAGAGCCAACTACAACAGTGCAACTCTCGGCAGGGCCCTCTGCCCAATTAATCCCTATAAATGTTATCTTGTATACCTCCTATGTTTGCAGCGCTGCGGAAACTGTTGGCGCTCCACAAACACCTGATAATAATAATACAATTTCTCAGTTAGTGCCGTTTGCATTTCCTTATACACGCCACTGAATTTTGCACAGATAAAACCAAAGTTAATTGTTAAAGATGTCCAATCAAATTAAACTTTTGTTTAGTTTATAACAATAATCATTTACACAGTGGAGATGATACACATCTTTCTAATTTGATACTACAGTATTTTGCTGCTTAAAGGGACATGCATATGCAAAAAGAAAAATGCTCTGATGTCTTAGAGCATATTATTATTGCACTATCACTTGCATATACACTATGTGTTTATCCCCTGCAAAGGGGTTAAATGATATTTGACATAGTGCTAAAAATATTCTAAGCCTTTTTCTTAGTAACCTCAAACATTTAAATAATAACAGAAAAGCTATGAATACGTCACAAGGCCCACCAGCTAGTCATCCTCAAGACACTATTGCCAGTGGGATCATCGGTCAGCAAAACAGAGCCATTTTTACCTGCTGAATCAATCGCGATCTTCATGTTCCAAAGTTCCATATTATTATTGCAGGGAGAATTTAAAGTAGACCACAAAACTACATATTAAGGGAACAGTAAATAAAGGTGGGAACCTCATCTACAAGTATATATTCATCCCTTTATTTCCTTTAAATCCCTTCTTTATATTTACTTCTGTCCATGACAATAGGCACTAAGGGGCATATTTATCAAGCTCCGTATGGAGCTTGAAGCCCCGTGTTTCTGGCGAGCCTTCAGGCTCGCCAGAAACACCAATTATGAAGCAGCGGTCTAAAGACTGCGGTTCCATAATCTGTCCGCCTGCTATGAGCAGGCGTTCAGACATCGCCGCAATTCAACCCGATCGAGTACGATTGGGTTAATTGACATTCCCCTGCTGGCGGCCGATTGTCTGTGAATCTGCAGGGGGCGACGTTGCACCAGCAGCTCACAAGAGCTGTTGGTGCAAAGCTGAATACGGAGAGCGTATTGCTCTCCACATTCAGCGAGGTCTGTCGGACCTGATCCGCACTGTCGGATCAAGTCCGACAGACCTTTGTTAAATAGGCCCCTGTCTCTCAAATTCAATTTCAGGGGGCAGAATTATCAAAGGTCTTGCAGACCTGTTCCGTCAGTGCGGATCAGGTCCGCAAGACCGCGCTGAATGCGGAGAGCAATACGCTCTCCGTATTCAGCATTGCACCAGCAGCTCACAAGAGCTGCTGGTGCAACGCCGCCCCCTGCTGACTTGCGGCCGAGCAGGGAGGGAGGTGTCAATCAACCCGATCTTACTCGATCAGGTTGATTTGTGGCGATTCCTGTCCGCCTCATCAGAGCAGGCGGACAGGGTTATGGAGCAGTGGTCTTTAGACTGCTGCTTCATAACTGCTGTTTCTGGTGAGTCTGCTTGATAAATGGGCCTCCAGGACATCACTTCAAAACACAATCAGACCCATATCCATGGCACCCATTTTATACCAGGCACATTCTCTTGCAGTGTGGCATGGACACCAAACCCCATACGACCATCAACTCTGTCACACACACAGGTTACCAAAGAGGAGTCAGCAAAAAACATGTTTTTTAAAGTTGCTAAGTTATTCTCTGATGTGGTTGGCATATGAAAGCACCAGTTCCTTGATCTATATGACTAAAATGTCAACCCAGCATGCATTTAGTGTTTATAGCAATACATGTCTGTGTGTCTCCCTCCCAAGCAATAGTGAATGACAAATCAGGGAATCCTTAGTGACCTCACAGATGATGTGACAAAAGAGTTGCTTCTGCTGCTCCATACACTGCAGTAGGTTACAATGTTTTTTGGGGGGCTGCTCACATGCAGGGGGCCTGTGAGGGACAGTTGCCTATAATTCAGCTTACCCCTGCACTAAGCTAGGCGTTAATATACTTTGAAAATCTTGAAATTACATTGTATTATATGTTCCATTAAAGGGACAGTCAACACCAGAATTGTTGTTGTTTTAAAAGATAGCTAATCTCTTTATTACTGATTCCCTAGTTTTGCATAACCAACACAGTTATATAAATACACTTATTACCTCTGTGATTACCTTGTATCTAAGCCTCTGCAAACTGCTCCCTTATTTCAGTTCTTTTGACAGACTTGCATTTTAGCCAATTAGTGCTGACTCCTAGGTAACTCCACATGTGAGAGCACAATGTTATCTATATGACACACATTAACTAACACCCTTTAGTGGTGAAAAACTGTCAAAATGCATTGAGATAAGAAGCGGCCTTCAAGGTCTAAGAAATTAGAATATGAACCTCCTAGGTTTAGCTTTCAACTAAGAATAGCAAAGAACAAAGCAAAATTGGTAATAAAGTAAATTGGAAAGTTGTTTAAAATGACATGCCCTATCTGAATCATGAAACTTTATTTTAGACTAGACTGTCCCCTTTAAGGTGCATTGGTCACTTCCAATGAGCTCACTTTCAGGAGCAATTTAAATGTAAGCACTTAGCACTTGTAATAAAAATAAGAGATCAATTTACTTTGCTAAGCATTTTGTGAATATAATTATGTTTTTTTATTACTTTTCCAAGACACAAACTTTTTATAACATTTTTTGTAACTGAAAAATTGAAGGTTGTTCAAAATTTTCTAATGAGGGAACCACATAAAAAATGTTACTTTTTGCTGGCCTAGTGAATAAACTTTAGAACTGTTATTTACAAAGCAAAATATATGTTTATATATAAACAAACTTCTGCTGACCATGTTTTATCAAAACAAATACCACAAACCAATACAGTACATACAGACCTAGGGATGTATCCATTTAATAAACACTGTTTTCTAAATTAATTAACATCTCTCGAGTCTCACAAGCTTCACAAGTCTCTCCAGTTTCACCATTTTCTATGTTATTTTATGAAGCTTATTTACTATTGCACATTTATCTCTCCAGTCTTTAGTTGATCATCTACATAGAATAATATAGTAACTGGTAAGGCTGTTGGGGGCTCTTGGACCTTTATTCAAAATCAAGCAAGATTGTCAACTTGTAGCAAAATTTGCATAAAAAATTCAAGACTTTATTAAAAATCAAATCGGTACAAACTGATATATGGGGTTTGTCAGCCGATGTGTGAAATGTCGCAGGAATTGTTGCTGCAAATTTTCGTCATCTACTTGCTGATGAGGACCATTGTAAGCAATGGGGGAAATAAAGCTAGACAGCAGTGATTATTCAAATCAGCCAATAGAATTTCAGTAGCTCTCATCCTATTGACTAATTTGAACAGCCAATAGGATTTCAGTAGCTCTCATCCTATTGGCTAATTTGAATTTCAAAAATCAAATCAGCCAATAGGAATGCAAGGGACGCCATTTTGAAAAAGCTCCCTTGCATTGAAGATTCAGTGTACGGCAGCGACCGTATGAAGAGGATGCTCCGTGCCAGATGTCTTGAAGGATCGACCCGCTCCGCGCCGCCGGGATGAAGATAGAAGATGCCGCCTGGATGAAGATAGAAGACACTGCCTGGATGGATGAAGACCTCGGCGTCTGGATGTCTGGACTTCAGAAACTGTAAGTGGATCGTCAGGGGTTAGTGTTAGGTTTTTGTTTTACTTTTTTGGGTGTTTTTTTTTTTAGATTAGGGTTTGGCCATTCTTAAAAGAGTTAAATGCCCTTTTAAGCGCAATACCCATACAAATTCCCTTTTCAGGAAAATGGGTAGCTTAGGTTTTTGTTAGAGTTAGTTTTTTTTATTTTGGGGGGTTGGTTGGGTGGTGGGTTTTACTGTTGAGGGGGTCTTTGCATTTTTTTTTTTAGGGAAAAGAGCTGATTTCTTTAGGGCAATACCCTACAAAAGGCCCTTTTAAGGCTTTTTATGTTTATAGGGCTATTAGATTAGATGTAATTGTTCTTATTTTGGATAATTTTGTTTGTTATTTTTCGTAATTTAGTGTTGGTTATTTTTTGTAATTTAGTGTTTTTATTTTTTGTAATTTAGTATTTTTTATTGTTTGTAATTGTAGATTATTTTTTTAGTAGTGTTAGGTTTTTTTAATGTCTAATTTAGTTTATTTAAATTGTAGTTATTTTAATTTTACTATAATAGTAATGTTAGTTTAATATATAGTTTAAACTTAGGTTTTTTTAATTTCACAGGTAAGTTTTTATTTATTTTAAGATAGAGATATTGTAATTTTAATTTAAAGTCAGGGGGTGATAGGTTTAGAGGTTAATAGTTTTATTTAGTTTTTGCGATGTGTGGGGACTGTCGGTTTAGGGGTTAATAGGTTTATTTAGTGGTAGTGATGTGGGAGGCCAGAGGTTTAGGGGTTAATAACTTTATTTAGTGGCGGCGATGTTGGGGAGCAGCGGAATAGCGGTTAATATCTATATTATATTGTGGGCGATGTTGGGGTGCGGGGGAATAGGGGTTAATAACTTTATTATAGTAGCGGCGATGTCAGGGAGCAGCGGAATAGGAGTTAATCATTTTATTTAGGTGGCGGCGATGTCGGAAGCTGCAGATTAGGGGTGTTTAGACTTGGGGTTTATGTAGGGTGTTAGGTTTAAACGTAACCTTTTTTCCCCATAGACATCAATGGGGATGCATTACGGCGATCCATTCCGCGCTTCAGGTGTTAGGTGTTTTTCTAACACTCTCTCCCCATTGATGTCTATGGGGAAAGCATGCACGAGCACGTATTCTCAGCCCTTGGATTTTGTGCAGTATGGAGCTTATCGCCACCATATCACATGCACAAGGCGGCTTTTTAAAAAACTTGGAATGGCAGCGTTATGGAGGGAGAAATGACGCAACATTTATTGCATTTGTTTCGCACCCTCTATAGCGCAAAACTTGCAATGTAGGTGAGTTAATTGATGGATACATAAACAATACAAAATGAACTTAAAAACCTGTTCAGGAAATTTTTGATATCACTGTAGCAATCTCTAAAACTGCTTTCTAAATACCAGTATAAGGCTATGTTGTTTCAAACTTTTTGTTTCCAAAGGTTTTTACTTCTTAATAATCTTATTAAAGGGGCACTAAATGTATTTATTTGGTGCAATGTTTTCAAATTATTATACTACCCAGTCATCCTCTATAGTTCTTCTAGACCACTGGTTTTCAAACCTGTCCTCGGCCTCCCTTATAGGCCAGATTTTGGGGATATCTGAACTAGAGCACAGGTGAAATAATCAGCTGATTAGTAAACATGCGCCTAGATTATGAGTCTTGCGTTAGCCTTAAAAAGCCGCTGTGAGAGGTCCCAACGCTGCTTTTTAACGCTCCCGCTGGTATTACGAGTCTTGAAATGACAGGCTCACCGCTCACTTTTTTGGCCAGACTCAAAAATACTGCAAATCCACTTACGTCAATTGCGTATCCTATTTTTTCAATGGGACTTGCATAACGCCAGTATTACGAGTCTTCCAAAAAGTGAGCGGTACAGCCTCTCCTGTCAAGACTGGTACCGCATTTAAAAGTCAGTAGTTAAGAGTTTTATGGGCTAATGCCGTAGCATAAAACTCAACTAAAGTGCTAAAAAGTACACTAACACCCATAAACTACCTATTAACCCCTAAACCGAGGCCCCCCCCCACATCGCAAACACTAAAATAAAAATTTTAACCCCTAATCTGCCGAACCGCACATCGCCGACACCTACTTACATTTATTAACCCCTAATCTGCCGCCCCCAACGTCGCCGCAACTATATTAAATGTATTAACCACTAAATCTAAGTCTAACCCTAACCCCCCCTAACTTAAATATAATTACAATAAATCTAAATAAAATAACTACAATTAACTAAATTATTCCTATTTAAAACGAAATACTTACCTATAAAATAAACCCTAAGATAGCTACAATATAACTAATAGTTACATTGTAGCTAGCTTAGGATTTATTTTTTATTTTACAGGCAACTTTGTATTTATTTTAACTAGCTACAATAGTTATTAAATAGTTATTAACTATTTAATAGCTACCTAGTTAAAATAAAGTCAAATTTACCTGTAAAATAAAACCTAACCTAAGTTACAATTACACCTAACACTACACTATAATTAAATAAATTCCCTAAACTAAATACAATTAAATACAATTAAATACAATTATCTAAAGTACGAAAAAAACCCACTAAATTACAGAAAATAATAAAATAATTACAAGTTTTTTAAACTAATTACACCTAATCTAATCCCCCTAATAAAATAAAAAATAAAAAGCCCTACCCTATACTAAATTACAAATATCCCTTAAAAGGGCCTTTTGCGGGGCATTGCCCCAAAGTAATCAGCTCTTTTACCTGTAAAAAAAAGTACAATACCCCCCCAACATTAAAACCCACCACCCACACACCCAACCTTACTCTAAAACCCACCCAATACCCCCTTAATAAAACCTAACACTAACCCCTTGAAGATCACCCTACGTTGAGAAGTCTTCACCCAACCGGGCCGAAGTCCTCAACAAAGCCGGGCGAAGTGGTCCTCCAGACGGGCAGAAGTCTTCATCCAAGCCGGGAAGAAGAGGTCCTCCAGACGGGCAGACGTCTTTATCCAGATGGCATCTTCTATCTTCATCCATCCGGCGCGGAGTGGCTCCTTCTTCAAGAATTCTTGATAGAATTCTACCAGCCAATCGGAATTAAGGTAGAAAAAATCCTATTGGCTGATCCAATCAGCCAATAGGATTGGATTTTTTCTACCTTAATTCCGATTGGCTGATAGAATTCTATCAGCCAATCGGAATTGAAGGGACGCCATCTTGGATGACGTCATTTAAAGGAACCTTCATTCTTCAGTTGGACGTCGTTTGAAGAGGATGCTCTGCGTCGGATGTCTTGAAGATGGAGCCGCTCCGCGCCGTATGGATGAAGATAGAAGATGCCGCCTGGATGAAGACTTCTGCCAGTCTGGAGGACCTCTTCTTCCCAGCTTGGATGAAGACTTCTGCCCGACTGGAGGACCACTTCGCCCGGCTTCGTTGAGGACTTCGGCCCGGTTGGGTGAAGACTTCTCAAGGTAGGGTGATCTTCAAGGGGTTAGTGTTAGGTTTTATTAAGGGGTATTGGGTGGGTTTTAGAGTAGGGTTGGGTGTGTGGGTGGTGGGTTTTAATGTTGGTGGGGTATTGTACTTTTTTTTTACAGGTAAAAGAACTGATTACTTTGGGGCAATGCCCCGCAAAAAGGCCCTTTTAAGGGCAATTTGTAATTTAGTATAGGGTAGGGCTTTTTATTAGTTTGGGGGGGGGCTTTTTTATTTTATTAGGGGGATTAGATTAGGTGTAATTAGTTTAAAAAACTTGTAATTATTTTATTATTTTCTGTAATTTAGTGTTTGGTTTTTTTCGTACTTTAGATAATTGTATTTGATTGTATTTAATTGTATTTAGTTTAGGGAATTAATTTAATTATAGTGTAGTGTTAGGTGTAATTGTAACTTAGGTTTTATTTTACAGGTAAATTTGTATTTATTTTAACTAGGTAGCTATTAAATATTTAATGACTATTTAATAACTATTGTACCTAGTTAAAATAAATACAAAGTTGCCTGTAAAATAAAAATAAACCCTAAGCTAGCTACAATGTAACTATTTGTTTTATTGTAGCTATCTTAGGGTTTATTTTATAGGTAAGTATTTCGTTTTAAATAGGAATATTTTATTTAATTGTAGTAATTTTATTTATATTTATTGTAATTATATTTAAGTTAGGGGGGTTAGGGTTAGACTTAGTTTTAGGGGTTATTAACTTTAATATAGTGGCGGCGACGTTGGGGGCGGCAGATTAGGGGTTAATAATTGTAGGTTGGTTGCTGCGACATTGGGGGTGGCAGATTAGGGGTTAATAAATATAATGTAGGTGTCGGCGATGTTGGGGTCAGCAGATTAGGGGTTTATAAGTATAATGTAGGTGGCGGCGGTGTCCGGAGCGGCAGATTAGGGGTTAATAATATAATGTAGGTGTCGGCGATGTCGGGGGCGGCAGATTACGGGTTAATAAGTGTAAGATTAGGGGTGTTTAGACTCGGGGTTCATGTTAGGGTGTTAGGTGTAGACATTAATTTATTTTCCCATAGGAATCAATGGGGCTGCATTAGGAACTTTACGCTGCTTTTTTGCAGGTGTTAGGTTTTTTTTCAGCCGGCTCTCCCCCATTGATTCCTATGGGGAAATCGTGCACGAGCACGTTTAGCCAGCTTACCGCTACCGTAAGCAGCGCTGGTATTGAATTGAGATGTGGAGCTAAATTTTGCTCTCCGCTCACTTTTCTGCGGCTAACGCCGGTTTTGTAATAACCCGTAATACCAGCACTGTCTGTAAGTGAGCGGTGAGCATAAACTACTCGTTAGCATTGCACAGCCTTACCAACAAAACTAGTAATCTAGCCGATGGTTATTTTACCTTCTCTCATCCAAGGTAATCCTGGAAATCGGGCCTGTTAGGGAGGTCTGAGGACAGGTTTGAAAACTAGTGTTCTAGACTATAAATCTAAATAAAATGTACAGTTTAGAAACCTTGTGGGTGAGTATATGTTTACTAACAAAGCTGACTACCCCTCTTGTTGGACAGTGCAGCCAATCAGATGCTCTACTGCTCACATGCCTTTGCATCACCTGCTATGTTTAGTAAGACGTGCCGTGCACACACTGCTGAAAAAATATCACTAGAGTTTACCAGTCAGAGAAACACATTACTAGTCAGGAGAGAAAAAGTTACAACACTCAGGGCTCTATTTATCAAGCTACAGAAACAGCTTGGATACACTTGTGGTGCAAGCTCTTACGGACGCTGCTGCTTATATAAGTGGCAGAATTAAATCATCCCAGACTAATTCATCCAGAATGATTGTCAAGCTCTGCTCTCACGTGATTGGTTAGACAGGAGCAGAGGCGGAGCTGCATGAGCAGTGGATGAATATGTACAGGGCTCCATGTTTTGCCTACATATGAGTTTTTTAAATTAAAACAGATTCACAATTTCATGGCTGAGGGTGTTAAAAGCAAAATAAGAGACTTAAAGGGACAGTAAAGTAATAATTAGACATTTATGGTTTAGTCAGAGCATACAATTTAAAACAACAATGCACTTCTATTATTTAATTTGCGTCCTTCTCTTGTTATCCTTTGCTGAACATTTATCTAAGTAAGCTCAGGGGCAGCAAAGAACCTAGGTTCTAGCTGCTGATTGGTGGCTGCATATATATACCGATTGTCATTGGTTAACCCATGTGTTCAGTTAGAAACCAGTAGTGCATTGCTGCTCCTTTAACAAATTATACAAAGAGAATGATTAAAATTTCATAATAGAAGTAAACTGGAAAGTTGTTTAAAATGGTATGTTCTGAAGGACTTCCGGTGGGCGGGCTGAGAGACGGCAGCAAGAGCTGGGAGCTCCGCATAGAAACTGCCTTAAAAGCTAAAAAAGTGCCTTAAAAAGCTAGAAAATATATGAGTTTTTTTCCAGCCTTGTGACCCTTCTCACGCCTAATACCCCTTCCTAGGCAGATCAAGCTGTCCGGAGCTGAGAGGACCTTTATAGCTACAGGTGCCTCTCTGTGTATCACGGAGCAGATCACCTCTCCGCCACCGCAGTCCCGCTGATTACTATAGACACTACAGTCTATCTGGAGGAAACACAGAGCCGTCGGAGGATAACGGCCTTCCCATACAAAGAACCGGAGCAAGGAGGTAATACTCGCATAAGAGAGGTGACACGGAGCCGTCCTTGGAAATAGCGAGCCATCACTCCTGCCGCAGTTACCGCAGCTGGTCAGGATCGCATAGTGACCGACCGCTTCGGCTGTCCCCCTGCATATCATCTTACCGGCACAACGCCCCTCTTCACTTGGCCTGATTTGGAGGATCCTCGGTCCTGGTCTGATACGGCCCGACCTGGTGGCGCTGGGAGAGACTCTTGGCGCGAAAACTCCGGTCGCCATCTTGGTATGCTGCACATCTGAGGAGCCATCTGAATCGAGATCCCTAGCCCTGATACCGTGGTAAGGTATAGCAGACACTACTACACGAGTGACCTGTACACCCAGCTCTTTTACACTCCTAGCAACTGGGCCGCACCTGGACTGACATATATTGTTTTATGCTATATGGGCCCCAGGTACTTTTATACATTTTGGGACAGTTTGACACAATATATTAACGACTCCCATATAAATCTTTGCACCCTCTTGGAGCTACACCCCGGGGGCCTGAGCCTTTCATGTGTCACTAGCTAAATTAAGATTTGTCACAGAGGCCTGTATTATAGATACCCTGGGTCTAGCAGTCCCCGTCCAACTTCTATTTATATTGCGCTCTGGTTCCTCACTGACCTGCCTCTATAACCTACCCAGAGACAGAGGGGTGCTAACCCACCATCTGTGGGATTATAGTGCTATTGCAGCAGCATTTTGAATCCCTGGCACAGAAGAACCTGCAGAACATTGCGGCGCATTGGAGCACTGTTGTACCTAAGTCATATAACAACTGTGAACACTGCCCTTTTGGGTATTTCTCAGATTACAATACACAGTGGCTAATTACTGATTCATTGTTCTTTGAGATTTATATTTTGGGCTGCTTAAATTATTCATATGTGAACAACGTGTATATGTATCTGTACTCCTAACATTTTACACTTTTTACAGGAACTACTGAGGTAGCTTCATTGCTCAACTTGAAGGGGAGGAGGGCTCTGTGATTCTGCCTCTTATCTGTTACAAAGGTTTATATGTCATTTTTTTTTTTTTTAACAACATATTACTACAGATAGTGGATGCACTACACAGGCTAGAAGTTAGACTTTACTTGTATGGAGAAATACCTTATTCAGGACCCAATGGCAAATCGCAACAAAAACTCAGAGCGCAGGGCTAAACAGGGACTAGACAGTGCAAGCCAGGGACCCTCCTTTGAAACTCAGCATGAAGCCTCTATGCTGGACCCTCACCCCATTGTTAAACAAATTTCCACACAATTCTTACCAAAGATAGAAAACCTACAAAAGGGGGTAGACACTTTAGCTGAAGAAATGAAACAGTTCTCCACGAGAGTAACTGAAGTGGAATCAAGGATCTCTGACCTTGAAGACACGCAGGTTGTTTCTACAAACAAATTGGAGGCTCTGGAAAAACATTCCATGATCCTTCAGCAAAAGATTGATGACTTAGAGAATCGCTCACGGCGCAACAATGTCCGTCTGTTGGGGCTCCCAGAGTCAATAAAGCCAGCAGATATCTTAAAATTTGTAGAGACTACCCTGCCATCATTGCTAGATATTCCAACTGATAAAATGATAGGTAGTGTTGAGAGAGCCCACAGAGTAGGCCCAGAGAAGCCCGCAATAGACCGCAATGCCCCACCCCGCCCCATTATGATTAGGTTCCTGCACTTCCAGACCAAACTTAATGTCCTGAGGGCATACAGGAGAATGGATGACTTGACTTACGAGGACTCCAGGCTCCTGTTGTTTCAAGATTACTCAGTAGATTTAATGAAAAGACGCAGGGAATTTTCTTCCATATGCTCCAAACTCCATAGAGAGGGCAAGCAAGCTTTTCTACTATACCCTGCCAAGCTTAAGATCCTCACCCCTAGGGGCCCTAAATTCTTCGACTCCCCTCAGGCAGTTCAGGAGTACCTAGATGCAGAAAACGGCTCCAGGAGCCCTGGTAGAGCTAGAAGAGACGAGGGATGAGGAGGCTTATCTTGCTTATAATTCATACAGGTTTCCTACCTTAGGGATTTAAATGGCTATACTAGCCAGTACCTTGGAGACGCCACTCGCAAAGAGGACGACTCCTCATAGTCTTGACTCCCTTACCTCATATTTAGGTTTAATGTTTAAGTTGGGATTTGTTCTTTATCAAGATTATGCTTATCCTTTTTGTGTGTTCTTTTTGTACCCTGAACTCACTAGTAAATGTGAACTAGCCTCAGGGAGCCGTGTCATAAATACTCAGGGAATACGATTTTCTCAGGTTAAAAGAATGTTAACAAGTTTATTGTTTGTTTTATATTACCTCTGGTCCCTTATATCTTCCACTTACCTCTTATCTGGGTTCATGATTCATAACTCCTTTTCTAGTGGTATATGGCACCTTGATATTATTGAGCTAATATTTTGCTTTATGATGATGACTCTTATGTTTCTCTTTAACAGTCTGGAAGAGCTTGAGGAAGTCAGGCAGCAGAGAGTCTACTGGGAGGTATGTGACAGTGTGAAGAATTTTTTTTTTTTCCCTCTTTCTTGAAAGATGCCCTATTTGACGCTATAATTTAATATATACACTTGGAATGTAGGGGGTATCCACTCCCCCATTAAAAGAAAAACAATACTCTCCCTATTGAAAAAAAAGAGGGCTGACATTGCATTCCTACAGGAGACGCACCTCTCTGATATTGAACATGCTAAGTTAGAAAGGGACTGGGTGGGGAGAGTGGAATATGTCTCGTACAAGAGTGCCAGCAGAGGTGTGGCAATCCTTTTTGGGAAGAAGTTAGAGCTCACAGATACAATAGTGACTAAAGATACAGACGGACGATATATTATTGTACAAACCACGATAGCCAACAAAAAGTACGTTCTGTGTAACATATACGCCCCGAACCAAAGGGACAGGACTTTCTGGGAAACCTTGACTTCAGTTCTGACGCCCCTTCTGGGCTCTGCTCTCATTATTGGAGGGGACTTTAACCTAGCTCCGGATCCAAAGTGTGACAGACTTAGACAGGCCTCAGGGGTCAATCCTAGACCGCAGGTTAAGTCTGAGGGTAATTTCGAGTCTGATGTGTTTCATACCTTGTCCTCCTCACTAGATGTGGTGGATATATGGCGCAAACTAAATCCAAATGGCAGGGACTATACCTGTGTTTCTCGGGCTTTACCCACAATGTCTCGCATCGACTTGTTTCTTACCTCCAATTCCCTGATTCCACGGATCATTGACACCAAGATAGGAGAGGTGGTGGTGTCTGACCACGCACCGGTGGGGCTTTTTCTTGATGCCCTCGACCCACCTGGCAACAGGCGGACCCTCAGATTCCCTCAGTACCTAATCACATCCCAGGAATTCCAACAATATATGGCCACTAGCTGGGAGGACTTTCGTTCCACTAACGTGCAACACCTCGCAACGCCAGAACTCTTCTGGCAAACTGCAAAGGTGGTACTTGCGGGGAACATTCTAGCTTTCCTCTCCCGGAAAAAAAAAATGCACGCAGAAACACTAGAAAAGCTTAGAAGAGAGCTCAACAACTCTTATTTAAAGTATTGTAATGAGCCCACAAGATTGCATCATCAAGCATACATATCTGTTAAAAAAGAATACGATTCGTTGCTGGCTTATCAAGCGTCCCAGACCCTCTTAAGGAATAGAGGCAAATACTACAGGTACGGGGATAAGTCGGGGAGGTTGTTGGCTTCCCTGGTGAATCTCAAGACCTCGAAACGCTTTGTGCCTGCCCTAAGGGATGGCGAGAGGGTAATCAAAGACCCTAAGGGAATAGCAGAGGCATTTGCCTCATACTACTCTAGACTCTACACCAGTAGTCAGACGGGTTCTGAAGAGGCCCAGAAAGACTTTTGGGACTCTATTAATTTACCGCAGATCTCGGAAGCACAATTGAATAAACTGAATGCTCCTATTTCCAGGGAGGAAGTGGAAAGGACGATTTCGTCCCTTGCTCTGGGTAAAGCAGCAGGCCCGGACGGGCTACCCATTGAATTTTATAGAATACTGAAACCCCAAGTGTCCCCAGTGTTGACTGAGCTGTTCACAAAATACTTCTCTTCAGCAGAAAGGCCATCCACCTCGTTCTCCACGGCATACATCACCCTTATTCCCAAAGCGGGTAAGGATACTCTTTTCCCTGAATCTTACAGGCCAATATCGCTGCTTAACGCAGACTATAAGATTCTGACAAAACTCCTGGCAGAACGTCTTAAATTTATCTTACCAGAGCTAATTCATGAAGACCAGAGTACTGCATGTGATCCAGTGCTTCTGGCGGGGAACCGCAAATGATTCGAAGAAACCGCTCCCGGAGGCCTTCCTGTTGTCTCTGGACGCAGAGAAGGCCTTCGATAGAGTGGAATGGAGCCACCTGTTCCACACTATGGCACGGTTCAATATCTCAGGCCCGTTTGTGGCTTTTCTTACAAACCTATATGCCTCCCCCACCGCTAACATCTGTGTAAACAACATGTTTTCTAGTACTGTGAACCTCGGACGAGGCACCAGGCAGGGATGCCCTCTATCCCCGTTACTTTTTAACATGGCACTAGAACCTATGACAATTAAACTATGTCAGATCTTCCCTGGTATAGATGTCGCAGGAGACCCCCAACACTTGGCGCTCTACGCAGACGATATGCTGCTATTTGTGCAAGACCCGAACTTACACATTCCAACCATCTTGCGAACACTGCACACCTTTGGCTCCTTTTCGGGGTATAGGGTTAATATGCAGAAATCGGAGATCTTATGGTTGAATAAGAAAAAAGGAGCTGTGCATGATTATCCGTTTGCGATAGCCTCCCAGAGTTTGACTTACCTGGGAATTCGCATCCCGGTCAACCCCAACAAAATATACTCTATGAACCTAACCCCCCTGTGTGTCAAGCTTTGCAGCCTGATGAATAGCTGGAGATCCCTCCCTGTATCACTGTCGGGTAGAATCAGCTTGGTGAAAATGGTCATTCTCCCACGCCTCTTATACCCGCTACTCATGCTACCCTTGCTATTGACCAAGGCGGATGTAAAAATGTTAAATGCGGCAACCAGACGTTTTGTCTGGAAAGGGGGTAAACCCCGTATATCTGCAGACAAGCTATCCATGCCTTACCTCAAGGGGGGTCTCTCTCTCCCTGACTTTAAGCTCTATAACTGGGCGGCACTGATCCGGCTGGTGGTAGACTGGCAGGTTGGTACTCAACATTTTTATAAATCCAGTCTGGAGAATGCGACCTTGGAGAAAGTCTCCCTGACGTATTTGCCTCATATGACCAAGACTGGAGCGGCCAAATTGGTAGGTTTGAACCTCCTGTATCGAGACCCCCTAAGAGCCTGGCAGCAGGCTCATAAGTTCCTGAAGAAAAGCTGTCATGGCTCTGTCTTCCTCCCATTACATAACAACCCAGAGTTCCCAGCTGGGATTGATCTGAAACCCTTTGACCTCTGGGATAAGTTGGGCCTCCGCTCTGTAGGGGCTTTACTGGAACCCCTGACACGATCTATTAAATCCTTCCCTACACTACAAAGGGAGTTTAAACTTCCGAAAGCCCACTTTTACGCCTATCTCCAGGCACGTCACTATGTAAACACCCTGCTTAAAAACAACCCAAATTTTTGGGATGGCTCGCCCTTTCGATTAACACAATCGCTCTTTAAGATGGGTAATTTCTCCCTCTCGGGAATCTATCAAGTCTTCTTACAGGACAGAATGCTAAAGGTGCAATCCCTGGCTATTGACGGATGGGAAAGAGAGGGAATTGGTGGGATCACGGTGGAGGGAGCTCGGGGAGCTCTGGAAAAAGTCAGAAAGGCTACTCTTTCCGCAGCCCTTAGAGAAACTCAGATAAAATTCCTGCACAGAGCCTACTTGACCCCTGACAGACTGGCTAAATGGGTACCGGATCACCCTAACAAATGCTCTAAATGTTCAGCTGGAGCCCCTGGCCTGATACATTGTATATGGGAATGCACGGTGATAAGACAATTTTGGCACCAAATACAATATTGGATCAACAGAAAACTGAAAGTTTCAATCTCTCTGGAACCCACTAATGTCCTGTTCCTTACCTGGGACACCCAACATAGACAGTGTGACTCAGAGCTGACGATGACTGTTTTACTTGCACGAAAATGCATTCTTCAACATTGGACTAAGAGGACAAAACCGACTATAGCACACTTTCGTAATCTTCTTCAAACGCAACTATTTATAGAACAAATAGACACGAGAGTGGACGTAGGCAACAGACTTAACCTGTTCCTAAAGAAATGGCGCAGATTAATACTAACCTTCGAATTGCAAATTCAGAGGCAGATATTGCTGCCTTTTCGCCACACTGAAATATTCCTAGAAAGCTCCCTGAGGGGGGAGTGGACACATATATTCCCCGTAACGGACTCATAAAGGAGAGAGAAAGACTGAGAAAGACGAATGTGATCTTTGCTCCATAGGGAGCCTCTGATAGAGAGAGAGGAAGGACTTTTTTTTTTTTTTTTTTCTTCACACTGAGCACTAACCAGAGGCGCAACAGACTATTGTGACAAACTTTAAGTTCTAGATTGAGAAGGGTGGGAGGGTGTGGGATTTGGTTAGTTCTAGTTGGGAAGGTTGGGAGGGAGGTTCGGGATGGGTTTATCAAATTCAAAAACTAGAGTTAACTACTGGTGAACACTGTTGAAATTTCATGTGTGTTATAAACATCTAAATTGCTGTTTTGATGAGAAATGATTAATGACTTTGTGCCCAACTGCGATTGGGCTTGACTTGTACTTAATAGATGCGAATTCTGTTCTTCACCTATGTTGCTCTTAATAAAAAGAATTAAAAAAAAATAAAAAATGGTATGTTCTACCTAAAGCATGAAATAAAAATATTGGGTTTTATGTCCCTTTAAGTTGTTTCTGTGAAATTTAGGCACAAAAATTAGCTGAACAAGTGTAGTTAAGGAAGGGTTTACTTGACACCAGAAAATTCTGCATAGAAGTTACAAAATGTAGCCCATGCTAAGAGAGAGGACACACTGAAAAGCTATGAGCTGCAGTACTCTTCGTGATCAAGGGGTTAATGTGATCATACCTTAAGTTCCTTATATGGAAGCCTGACAGATTTTCACAGTTGCTATACATCAATTTGGGTGTAGATTTAACATTTGCATGCACACAAAAAAAACCCACACACACACAGTCGACAGCCGAAGCAGCAGGACGTATATCTTCAGAGTTCCTGAATTCAAAGCCTAATATTGGGAATTAATCTATATTATCAGGTTTCATTTATACTATGATATGTCAATTATTATCCTCTGACCACTGAAAAGTTAATACGATAATTCTGGGGTCACGTTTGGTGACACTGCATGGTGAGTGACCACACCGCCATTAAAAATAACTTAAAGTGATGGTAAAGTTAGGTGGTCAGCTTAGCACAGTTAGATCCGTTCTTTAAAAATAATATGAGTTTAATTCATCGTTTTTCTTTAATCTATGTCTAACTATCATTTTCGTCGCATACAAACTGATATTTTTCTGATGTTTAAATCTCCCCGCTTCCAAATACATATCTTACTTCCTTGTCACGTTTTTATCATATCCAATTGACTTTCTGGCCGATCGGCGGCCGTGAAGCCACGTCATCATAATGTCTAATCTATTGCGCATGCGCAAAATCAGTTCTATACGCAATTCTGTCGGACGCGCGTGCCCAATTTGCGCATCCGCAAAGCTTTTTGTCTGCCGAGAAAGTCAGCTGTTGTCACTGCCGCTCCGTAACAATATTGATCAGCGTACTAGTAGCGATCTTACAATTAAAATCGTTTATGGGTTTTTGATATAGGCTCACGGATCTCACAACTTCAGATTCTCAAATCGCATAGTACTGAATGAATACATAATTGCTATGCATTCAGTACTATGTTTCCAAATCATTTGACGCATGCGCATTGAAGGTGTGATAACAAAATCGCATGCGCATTGTAACACTGATCGCATGCGCAATGTGTTGCGTTATTGTGAACGAGCATTTCAGCTACGTATAGAGTGGGTGGGACCACTCTATACGTAAAGTCCTAAAAATACAGAAAGAGGAGGGTGGGCGGAGCAAGGACGAACACGGTAGGGAAAAAAAATATAAAATATAACATCAATTTTGAACAAAAAAACAATAAAAAAAACATAGCGATGCTTATATATTAATGATAAATATTACATAGATGTTTTGCTGAGGTTCAAAATTTACTTTCACTTTAATTATACCTGAACGGAAAAGTTGACTTAGTTGGAACAAGATTCCTGCATCCTGCCTCAATATATGAGAGTATCCTTAGGGGTCTTGTGGAAAGTCTGATTATTCTGCGTGGCAGGAACTGCCATCTTGGAAGACGAGCCTTTTCACTGCATGGCACTTTCCTGTTCTCTTTGGTGTGGATTACGATCTAAGGCAGGTAGGCTGCCGCATATATACCCCCCAACCCCCCCCAGGGAACCGGGTTACTAAGCAGTGTGATATAACTGCTACTGAAACATAAAACTAGCGACAATGGATCCGCTACTAGATTTCATTATAGCGTCACTTTGTGCCCTATTGGATAAGCATTTCGAATCAATCCAAAGAGAGCTGCAGAAGGCCTTCCTAAGCAATATACCGGCTAACGACCAACCAAAAAAGGCTTCTACAAATCTGACAACCCTGCATGGAGACCTTATAAGGAAACATACCCACCGATAAGCACAGATGATGGCACTCAGCTAAACTATGATGTCTGGGATGTAACGTCAGGAGAGACTGCCGTGCCTGATACGCAGAAGCTTTATGGTTCTGAAAACAGTTTTATTGCTCTGGGATCTCTACATAGTTATAGTGCACTAGTTTCACTGGATGTAAACATGTACAAGTTTTGGGCTGTATTTGAGTCATTGAAGCGGACACAGGAGCTCAATTTGAGTCATGCTATCTTTGCTACATGTCCCACTGCGTGGCAGCCATGTAAGTCTGGGAGACAAGGTTACCTATGCCCAATATCGTTAGGAGATTTATTGCAAACACAACTCCCTCTACAGTCCCAAGATGTATTCGGCAGAGCTGGAGTGGGTTTTAATTCACTAACTATACTTATGCCTTTTCTGTATGTGGCAACCCTTCCTATCCTACTGTTGAACTGCAACTCAGAATCGGTTAAAATAGCGGGACATCTACTGCAGCATTCTGAACTACTCCATTTATGTTCTAAACTCATATATTCAGCGTATTCCATGTGTTTACAATTCCTTAGACCTAATGATGAAGCTCTAAAAACCTGTTGTGTGCCTCTGTGGGAGCGATATATAGAGATACTAAGAATATTCTTTTGTACTATGACTGTATATAGGCTAAATTGTTTATGGTTGTTTACTTAATCTGCACTAATGTTTTGATCCATCTCTTTGTATTACATACACAGACAACATTATATTTGCATGATTTGAATGTAAACTGTCCTGGGCTTCCCAGTTTACAAACGCCATGATTAGCAGCCTAGCTGTCGGCGACCGAGACGGCTGGGTTCCTTTTTACTTCTCTCCCTACATAATTAAACTGTAAAAGGCAGGATCGGGACAGCACAACTAATTAGAGAAATCCATTACTTAGCATTTAGTATGTGCTTAGATCTTTAATAATAGCACCAGATAGTTTATATATACTATTAAGAATTGCTATTATGTAGTATATGCCTTAAAAATACCGGAGATACTTTCATAAGTGTGACTACCCGTGGTATTCCCTATTCCATTGAGCTCCCCCCATAGCTCATATTTTTCAAACCCTGAGGCACTGTAATTTATGTAATCTCCTAACCTGATATGATCCAAGCAGTCCCTTTGATGCTATAAACTTATATAAGTCTTGTGCTATTGTCCTCCAGTGGCCATCGTTTAATAAAGGCTAGGGCTTCAACCCCCCCTGTTAGATCCCTATTTAGTTTAGAGCAAAAGGGTGGATCACAACTGCAGATTAGTGTTGGTTTGTTTGCCTGAGAGGATAGTTACAAGTATGGCAGTTCACAAGTAACACTTTGCCAGGCAACTTGATTTAAAGTAAGCAGGTAGTACTCCAGAATAGATGCATGCTGGAGAATACTAGAGAACAAAATAAGATTAAACTATCAAGCTGTAATTAGCTGTTCACTTAGAATTTAAGACAGCACTTCCTATTTGTAACAGCGTAACAGAGTTCAATATAGACAAAGGGTTACCTTAGCAGTTACGCTAAGCAATGTGTTCTGGCTGCAGCTGGTATGCAGAGTGTGTCTGGAATGAACAGCAGTAATCCGGAGTGGAGCATCTCAGCTGCTACAGGGTTGTCAATCAAAAGCACTGTTGCATGGTGAAGTAAGCTGGGAATGTTATGGAAGGTAAATCCGATTGATAGGTACCTGTGCCAAATGATCCGATGGTTGTGGTAAGTGGATTCGTAACTGGTAGCTTCAGCAGCAGAGACCAATGCGGTTGCAGCTGCAATAGAGAGACACAGCGTGTAGGACCTGCGTGGGTAACGCTGACACAATCAGCCGGTCGTTAGAGGGAAACTGGAAACAGATAGACAGTAAGTCCTATAAGCTTATAAGTTCGGAGAGCTTGCTGGAAGGTTAATTCCACAAGAATAATTGGCTTGTATCCTCAGGAGATTTAGAATCCATGACTCCTCAATCCTAACTTGAAAATACTGAGTTGAAGGTAAGGGGGCGTGGCCAACTTAAATAGCCTCAGGTAAAGGTCTATATAGTATTTAAAGGTATAGCGTACAGAACCAATATACAGAACATGAGTAACCCTTACATACCCCCTACTTCAGGGTAGCTGCCCAGAAGCTACAAACCTCGGCCAGTTCGGATGCCGTCTATGGAAGAGGGAAATCAAACGCGGAGCCTGCAGGTTACTAGAGGGCTTCCAAGAGTCCTTATCAGAATCAAAGCCTTTACAATGAATTAGATACTGGAGTACTCCCTGTCTAATGCGAGAATCTAAGATGGAGTCAACTTCGAATTCTTCATTAGAGTCAGGTAAGGGGTCTGAAGCAGTGTTGTCCATAGAATGCCTTAATCCTCTGTATGGTTTGAGGAGGGACACATGGAATGTGGGATGCAATTGATATCTAGGAGGCAAATCGAGAGTAACTGCATTGTCGTTGACTATCTTTATGATCCGAAAAGGTCCTATGAATGTCACACTAAGTTTTTTACTAGGGGTGTTCAATTCAATGTTTTTGGTAGAACACGTTATACGTGGGAGGGATCCGTTTTTTGTAGTCGTAATAGCATTTTTGGGTTGCTTGAGCTTCGACTATGTGAGCCTTGAGTTGATGGAATAGATCCAAAAGGGAGTTGGTAGTGTCATCCACTTGTGGACAAGAAGTCTCAAACTGTGGATGTAACTGGAAGGAGGGATGGAAGCCAAAATTAGCAAATAAGGGTGTAATACGTGTGGTTGAATTAACTGTGTTGTTGTACGCGTACTCTGCCATGGATAAATGCTGGAACCATTTGTTTTGTTGATGAGAACAGTAGCATCTGATGTACTGCTCTAGCCATTGGATCACTCTCTCTGTCAAACCGTTGGTCTGTGGATGATTGTACATAAGAGGTTTAGAGTCCTTCTTTGATAGAGCATCTGCCTTTCCATTTTTGCTTCCCGGTCTATAAGTCACATGGAAATGAAATCTAGAGAGGAATAGGCTCCACCTTAGTTGTCGGGCTGAAAGGGTTCTGTTGGTTTGAAAGTATTCCAGGTTTTTGTGATCGGTATAGATCAGGATGGGATATTTGGTACCTTCAAGATGATGTCTCCAGTTTTCTAAGGATGCCTTTATGACTAACAACTCTTTTTCACCGATGGGGTAGTTATTTTCCGCTGGACTCATTACCCTGGAAAAGAAAGCCACTGGATGAATAGGGCTATCTGGACTTTTACGTTGAGACAGGATGAACCCAATGGCAAAGTCGGATGCGTCAACCTCTAGGATGTATTGGCTCTCCGGATCTGGGAACTGAAGAATGGGAGCATGTGTGAACATATCTTTTAATGTGATGAAAGTCTCTTGAATTTTGGGGGTCCAGATAAATGGAATTTAACACTGGGAGAGAGGTCAAGGGTTTTGCTATGGTCGAGTAGTTTTTAATAAATTTCCTATAATAATTTGCGAAACCAAGGAATAGCTGCAACTCCTTTCTTGTGGTAGGTGCCGGCTAGTTTTGTATCGTTTCAACCTTGGGGTTGTCCATCTCTATTCCCTTTGAGCTTATTATGTATCCAAGGAAGGTGATTTCAGTGGTATGGAAGACACATTTTTCAGGCTTGGCATAAAGATGATTTTGACATAATCAGGAAAGTACCCATCTTACGTGTTTTTTATGATCGGTGAGGTTGTCTGAATAAACTAACATGTCATCTAAGTATATCATGACACAAATGTCCAGCAAATCCCTGAAAATTTCATTCACAAAATATTGGAAGGTTGCCCGAGCATTGCAGAGTCCGAATGGCATCACGGTGTGTTCGTACAACCCATAATGAGTTCTAAATGCCGTGAGCCATTCGTCCTCATCCCTAATTCGTATCAAATTATATGTTTCCCTCAAATCCAGTTTTGTGTATATCTGGGCGTGACTGAGCCATTAAATGAGTTCTGGGATAAGAGGCAGAGGGTATCGATTCTTTACCGTCCGTTTGTTGAGTTGCCTGTAGTCGATGATTGGTCTGAGGGATGGGTCCTTATTCCGAATGAAAAACATACCTACCCCTGCTGGGGGAGTTCTATTGGACAATCATTCAGCTTCTTTTTTACTGAAAACGTCTGAAAATTCCTGGTAGTCAGATGGTATACTAACTTCTGTTATATTACATATGTTAGAATGTGGGAAGCAGGTGGACTAACAATACTGTGAAGGAAACTGTACCTCTAGGCGATCCCAGAGTATGGTTGGTTGTTGTATCTGTAACCAGCGAAGTCCAAGTATTATAGGGAACAAAGGAGATGTTATTACATCAAACAAGATAAATTCTACATGAGCTGATAGTGTAGTAACTTTAATTGGAATTGTTTGGTGTGTTATAGGCCCTGTTTTAATGAGAGTGCCGTCAATAACTCTAATGGAGACATGTTTTGCTTTCAATACGATAGGTATTTTATTAGTTTTCACAAGTGCAGAATCAATTAAGCAAGTGTAAGCCCCTGAATCGATAATTGCTTCACTATGAAGGTGATGATGGTCCCACTGTAATGACAGAGACAAGGAACAGTAAGCAACATCGTTAATCTTGGTGGTTAAACAGGTATGTTTATAATTAGACTTACTCTTCTTCTGTCTTTGTAGGATGGGGCATTTCTTTAAGGTATGCAGACTAGATGCACAGTACATGCATAAGTTTTTGATCCTACGGCGATTCTTTTCTTCCTGTTGTAATGGTCCCTTTGTGAACCCAATTTCAATTGGTTCTGTGGGCTGTGTGGTAGGTGACTTGTGAACATATGTTGGCATCTTATAAGATGGGTCAGAAGTATGTCTCTCTGACTTCCGTTCTCTAAGTCTCCTGTCTATTTGGATACTCAGCATGATCAAGCCCTCCACAGTCTTAGGAAGTTCAGTGCGGGCTATCTCGTCTTTAACTGATTCTGACAAACCCAGGCGGTATTGGTTTCTGAGAGCTATGTCACTCCACTCTATGTCTTTTGAGCATTGTTTGAATTCTGAGAGATATTCTTCAACAGGCCTTTTCCCTTGTCGCAGCGCCCTCATTTTGCTTTCAGCTGTGAGCTGTTTATTGGTGTCCTCATAAATGATTCCCATCTCCTTGAAGAAATCGTCCAAAGACGCGAGTATGCGGTGGTCCTCTGCGAAGAATGAATCAGCCCAGGTTCTGGGTTCACCTCTAAGGAATGATATCACAGTCAATACCTTAAAGGGATACTGAACCCAAAATTTGTCTTTCATGATTCAGATAGAGCATGCATTTTTAAGCAACTTTATAATTTACTTCTATTATCAATTTTTCTTCGTTCTCTTGCTATCTTTATTTGAAAAAGAAGGCATTTAAGCTAAGGAGCCAAAAAAATTTTTTGGTTCAGACCATGGACAATTACACCTAACACTACACTATAATTAAATAAATTCCCCAAACTAAATACAATTAAATACAATTAAATACAATTATCTAAAGTACGAAAACCCCCCCACTAAATTACAGAAAATAATAAAATAATTACAAGTTTTTTAAACTAATTACACCTAATCTAATCCCCCTAATAAAATAAAAAATAAAAAGCCCTACCCTATACTAAATTACAAATATCCCTTAAAAGGGCCTTTTGCGGGGCATTGCCCCAAAGTAATCAGCTCTTTTACCTGTAAAAAAAAGTACAATACCCCCCCAACATTAAAACCCACCACCCACACACCCAACCCTACTCTAAAACCCACCTAATACCCCCTTAATAAAACCTAACACTAACCCCTTGAAGATCACCCTACGTTGAGAAGTCTTCACCCAACCGGGCCGAAGTCCTCAACAAAGCCGGGCGAAGTGGTCCTCCAGACGGGCAGAAGTCTTCATCCAAGCCGGGAAGAAGAGGTCCTCCAGACGGGCAGACGTCTTTATCCAGATGGCATCTTCTATCTTCATCCATCCGGCGCGGAGTGGCTCCTTCTTCAAGAATTCTTGATAGAATTCTACCAGCCAATCGGAATTAAGGTAGAAAAAATCCTATTGGCTGATCCAATCAGCCAATAGGATTGAGCTGGCATTCTATTGGCTGATTGGATCAGCCAATAGAATGCGAGCTCAATCCTATAGGATTTTTTCTACCTTAATTCCGATTGGCTGATAGAATTCTATCAGCCAATCGGAATTGAAGGGACGCCATCTTGGATGACGTCATTTAAAGGAACCTTCATTCTTCAGTTGGACGTCGTTTGAAGAGGATGCTCTGCGTCGGATGTCTTGAAGATGGAGCCGCTCCGCGCCGTATGGATGAAGATAGAAGATGCCGCCTGGATGAAGACTTCTGCCTGTCTGGAGGACCTCTTATTCCCAGCTTGGATGAAGACTTCTGCCCGACTGGAGGACCACTTCGCCCGGCTTCGTTGAGGACTTCGGCCCGGTTGGGTGAAGACTTCTCAAGGTAGGGTGATCTTCAAGGGGTTAGTGTTAGGTTTTATTAAGGGGTATTGGGTGGGTTTTAGAGTAGGGTTGGGTGTGTGGGTGGTGGGTTTTAATGTTGGTGGGGTATTGTACTTTTTTTTTTACAGGTAAAAGAACTGATTACTTTGGGGCAATGCCCCGCAAAAAGGCCCTTTTAAGGGCAATTTGTAATTTAGTATAGGGTAGGGCTTTTTATTAGTTTTGGGGGGGGGGGGGCTTTTTTATTTTATTAGGGGGATTAGATTAGGTGTAATTAGTTTAAAAAACTTGTAATTATTTTATTATTTTCTGTAATTTAGTGGGTTTTTTTTTCGTACTTTAGATAATTGTATTTGATTGTATTTAATTGTATTTAGTTTAGGGAATTAATTTAATTATAGTGTAGTGTTAGGTGTAATTGTAACTTAGGTTAGGTTTTATTTTACAGGTAAATTTGTATTTATTTTTACTAGGTAGCTATTAAATATTTAATGACTATTTAATAACTATTGTACCTAGTTAAAATAAATACAAAGTTGCCTGTAAAATAAAAATAAACCCTAAGCTAGCTACAATGTAATTATTAGTTTTATTGTAGCTATCTTAGGGTTTATTTTATAGGTAAGTATTTCGTTTTAAATAGGAATAATTTATTTAATTGTAGTAATTTTATTTATATTTATTGTAATTATATTTAAGTTAGGGGGGTTAGGGTTAGACTTAGTTTTAGGGGTTATTAACTTTAATATAGTGGCGGCGACGTTGGGGGCGGCAGATTAGGGGTTAATAATTGTAGGTTGGTTGCTGCGACATTGGGGGTGGCAGATTAGGGGTTAATAAATATAATGTAGGTGTCGGCGATGTTGGGGTCAGCAGATTAGGGGTTTATAAGTATAATGTAGGTGGCGGCGGTGTCCGGAGCGGCAGATTAGGGGTTAATAATATAATGTAGGTGTCGGCGATGTCGGGGGGCGGCAGATTACGGGTTAATAAGTTTAAGATTAGGGGTGTTTAGACTCGGGGTTCATGTTAGGGTGTTAGGTGTAGACATGAATTTATTTTCCCATAGGAATCAATGGGGCTGCATTAGGAACTTTACGCTGCTTTTTTGCAGGTGTTAGGTTTTTTTTCAGCCGGCTCTCCCCCATTGATTCCTATGGGGAAATCGTGCACAAGCACGTTTAGCCATCTTACCGCTACCGTAAGCAGCGCTGGTATTGAATTGAGATGTGGAGCTAAATTTTGCTCTCCGCTCACTTTTCTGCGGCTAACGCCGGTTTTGTAATAACCCGTAATACCAGCACTGTCTGTAAGTGAGCGGTGAGCATAAACTACTCGTTAGCATTGCACAGCCTTACCAACAAAACTAGTAATCTAGCCGATGGTTATTTTACCTTCTCTCATCCAAGGTAATCCTGGAAATCGGGCCTGTTAGGGAGGTCTGAGGACAGGTTTGAAAACTAGTGTTCTAGACTATAAATCTAAATAAAATGTACAGTTTAGAACCCTTGTGGGTGAGTATATGTTTACTAACAAAGCTGACTACCCCTCTTGTTGGACAGTGCAGCCAATCAGATGCTCTACTGCTCACATGCCTTTGCATCACCTGCTATGTTTAGTAAGACGTGCCGTGCACACACTGCTGAAAAAATATCACTAGAGTTTACCAGTCAGAGAAACACATTACTAGTCAGGAGAGAAAAAGTTACAACACTCAGGGCTCTATTTATCAAGCTACAGAAACAGCTTGGATACACTTGTGGTGCAAGCTCTTACGGACGCTGCTGCTTATATAAGTGGCAGAGTTAAATCATCCCAGACTAATTCATCCAGAATGATTGTCAAGCTCTGCTCTCACGTGATTGGTTAGACAGGAGCAGAGGCGGAGCTGCATGAGCAGTGGATGAATATGTACAGGGCTCCATGTTTTGCCTACATATGAGTTTTTTAAATTAAAACAGATTCACAATTTCATGGCTGAGGGTGTTAAAAGCAAAATAAGAGACTTAAAGGAACAGTAAAGTAATAATTAGACATTTATGGTTTAGTCAGAGCATACAATTTAAAACAACAATGCACTTCTATTATTTAATTTGCGTCCTTCTCTTGTTATCCTTTGCTGAACATTTATCTAAGTAAGCTCAGGGGCAGCAAAGAACCTAGGTTCTAGCTGCTGATTGGTGGCTGCATATATATACCGATTGTCATTGGTTAACCCATGTGTTCAGTTAGAAACCAGTAGTGCATTGCTGCTCCTTTAACAAATTATACAAAGAGAATGATTAAAATTTCATAATAGAAGTAAACTGGAAAGTTGTTTAAAATGGTATGTTCTACCTAAAGCATGAAATAAAAATATTGGGTTTTATGTCCCTTTAAGTTGTTTCTGTGAAATTTAGGCACAAAAATTAGCTGAACAAGTGTAGTTAAGGAAGGGTTTACTTGACACCAGAAAATTCTGCATAGAAGTTACAAAATGTAGCCCATGCCAAGAGAGAGGACACACTGAAAAGCTATGAGCTGCAGTACTCTTCGTGATCAAGGGGTTAATGTAATCATACCTTAAGTTCCTTATATGGAAGCCTGACAGATTTTCACCGTTGCTATACATCAATTTGGGTGTAGATTTAACATTTGCATGCACACAAAAAAAAAACCCCCACACACAGTCGACAGCCGAAGCAGCAGGACGTATATCTTCAGAGCTCCTGAATTCAAAGCCTAATATTGGGAATTAATCTATATTATCAGGTTTCATTTATACTATGATATGTCAATTATTATCCTCTGACCACTGAAAAGTTAATACGATAATTCTGGGATCACGTTTTCAGCCTATGCTCTTTGGTGACACTGCATGGTGAGTGACCACACCGCCATTAAAAATAACTTAAAGTGATGGTAAAGTTAGGTGGTCAGCTTAGCACAGTTAGATCCGTTCTTTAAAAATAATATGAGTTTAATTCATCGTTTTTCTTTAATCTATGTCTAACTATCATTTTCGTCGCATACAAACTGATATTTTTCTGATGTTTAAATCTCCCCGCTTCCAAATACATATCTTACTTCCTTGTCACGTTTTTATCATATCCAATTGACTTTCTGGCCGATCGGCGGCCGTGAAGCCACGTCATCATAATGTCTAATCTATTGCGCATGCGCAAAATCAGTTCTATACGCAATTCTGTCGGACGCGTGTGCCCAATTTGCGCATGCGCAAAGCTTTTTGTCTGCCGAGAAAGTCAGCTGTTGTCACTGCCGCTCCGTAACAATATTGATCAGCGTACTAGTAGCGATCTTACAATTAAAATCGTTTATGGGTTTTTGATATAGGCTCACGGATCTCACAACTTCAGATTCTCAAATCGCATAGTACTGAATGAATACATAATTGCTATGCATTCAGTACTATGTTTCCAAATCATTTGACGCATGCGCATTGAAGGTGTGATAACAAAATCGCATGCGCATTGTAACACTGATCGCATGCGCAATGTGTTGCGTTATTGTGAACGAGCATTTCAGCTAAGTATAGAGTGGGTGGGACCACTCTATACGTAAAGTCCTAAAAATACAGAAAGAGGAGGGTGGGCGGAGCAAGGACGAACACGGTAGGGAAAAAAAATATAAAATATAACATCAATTTTGAAAAAAAAACAATAAAAAAAACATAGCGATGCTTATATATTAATGATAAATATTACATAGATGTTTTGCTGAGGTTCAAAATTTACTTTCACTTTAATTATACCTGAACGGAAAAGTTGACTTAGTTGGAACAAGATTCCTGCATCCTGCCTCAATATATGAGAGTATCCTTAGGGGTCTTGTGGAAAGTCTGATTATTCTGCGTGGCAGGAACTGCCATCTTGGAAGACGAGCCTTTTCACTGCATGGCACTTTCCTGTTCTCTTTGGTGTGGATTACAATCTAAGGCAGGTAGGCTGCCGCATATATACCCCCAACCCCCCCCCCAGGGAACCGGGTTACTAAGCAGTGTGATATAACTGCTACTGAAACATAAAACTAGCGACAATGGATCCGCTACTAGATTTCATTACAGCGTCACTTTGTGCCCTATTGGATAAGCATTTCGAATCAATCCAAATAGAGCTGCAGAAGGCCTTCCTAAGCAATATACCGGCTAACGACCAACCAAAAGGGGCTTCTACAAATCTGACAACCCTGCATGGAGACCTTATACAGGAAACATACCCACCGATAAGCACAGATGATGGCACTCAGCTAAACTATGATGTCTGGGATGTAACGTCAGGAGAGACTGCCATGCCTGATACGCAGAAGCTTTATGGTTCTGAAAACAGTTTTATTGCTCTGGGATCTCTACATAGTTATAGTGCACTAGTTTCACTGGATGTAAACATGTACAAGTTTTGGGCTGTATTTGAGTCATTGAAGCGGACAATTTGAGTCATGCTATCTTTGCTACATGTCCCACTGCGTGGCAGCCATGTAAGTCTGGGAGACAAGGTTACCTATGCCCAATATCGTTAGGAGATTTATTGCAAACACAACTCCCTCTACAGTCCCAAGATGTATTCGGCAGAGCTGGAGTGGGTTTTAATTCACTAACTATACTTATGCCTTTTCTGTATGTGGCAACCCTTCCTATCCTACTGTTGAACTGCAACTCAGAATCGGTTAAAATAGCGGGACATCTACCGCAGCATTCTGAACTACTCCATTTATGTTCTAAACTCATATATTCAGCGTATTCCATGTGTTTACAATTCCTTAGACCTAATGATGAAGCTCTAAAAACCTGTTGTGTGCCTCTGTGGGAGCAATATATAGAGATACTAAGAATATTCTTTTGTACTATGACTGTATATAGGCTAAATTGTTTATGGTTGTTTACTTAATCTGCACTAATGTTTTGATCCATCTCTTTGTATTACATACACAGACAACATTATATTTGCATGATTTGAATGTAAACTGTCCTGGGCTTCCCAGTTTACAAACGCCATGATTAGCAGCCTAGCTGTCGGCGACCGAGACGGCTGGGTTCCTTTTTACTTCTCTCCCTACATAATTAAACTGTAAAAGGCAGGATCGGGACAGCACAACTAACTAGAGAAATCCATTACTTAGCATTTAGTATGTGCTTAGATCTTTAATAATAGCACCAGATAGTTTATATATACTATTAAGAATTGTTATTATGTAGTATATGCCTTAAAAATACCGGAGATACTTTCATAAGTGTGACTACCCGTGGTATTCCCTATTCCATTGAGCTCCCCCCATAGCTCATATTTTTCAAACCCTGAGGCACTGTAATTTATGTAATCTCCTAACCTGATATGATCCAAGCAGTCCCTTTGATGCTATAAACTTATATAAGTCTTGTGCTATTGTCCTCCAGTGGCCATCGTTTAATAAAGGCTAGGGCTTCAACCCCCCCTGTTAGATCCCTATTTAGTTTAGAGCAAAAGGGTGGATCACAACTGCAGTTTAGTGTTGGTTTGTTTGCCTAAGAGGATAGTTACAAGTATGGCAGTTCACAAGTAACACTTTGCCAGGCAACTTGATTTAAAGTAAGCAGGTAGTACTCCAGAATAGATGCATGCTGGAGAATACTAGAGAACAAAATAAGATTAAACTATCAAGCTGTAATTAGCTGTTCACTTAGAATTTAAGACAGCACTTCCTATTTGTAACAGCGTAACAGAGTTCAATATAGACAAAGGGTTACCTTAGCAGTTACGCTAAGCAATGTGTTCTGGCTGCAGCTGGTATGCAGAGTGTGTCTGGAATGAACAGCAGTAATCCGGAGTGGAGCATCTCAGCTGCTACAGGGTTGTCAATCAAAAGCACTGTTGCATGGTGAAGTAAGCTGGGAATGTTATGGAAGGTAAATCCGATTGATAGGTACCTGTGCCAAATGATCCAATGGTTGTGGTAAGTGGATTCGTAACGGGTAGCTTCAGCAGCAGAGACCAATGCGGTTGCAGCTGCAATAGAGAGACACAGCGTGTAGGACCTGCGTGGGTAACGCTGACACAATCAGCCGGTCGTTAGAGGGAAACTGGAAACAGATAGACAGTAAGTCCTATAAGCTTATACGTTTGGAGAGCTTGCTGGAAGGTTAATTCCACAAGAATAATTGGCTTGTATCCTCAGGAGGTTTAGAATCCATGACTCCTCAATCCTAACTTGAAAATACTGAGTTGAAGGTAAGGGGGCATGGCCAACTTAAATAGCCTCAGGTAAAGGTCTATAGAGTATTTAAAGGTATAGCGTACAGAACCAATATACAGAACATGAGTAACCCTTACATACCCCCTACTTCAGGGTAGCTGCCCAGAAGCTACAAACCTCGGCCAGTTCGGATGCCGTCTATGGAAGAGGGAAATCAAACGCGGAGCCTGCAGGTTACTAGAGGGCTTCCAAGAGTCCTTATCAGAATCAAAGCCCTTACAATGAATTAGATACTGGAGTACTCCCTGTCTAATGCGAGAATCTAAGATGGAGTCAACTTCGAATTCTTCATTAGAGTCAGGTAAGGGGTCTGAAGCAGTGTTGTCCGTAGAATGCCTTAATCCTCTGTATGGTTTGAGGAGGGACACATGGAATGTGGGATGCAATTGATATCTAGGAGGCAAATTGAGAGTAACTGCATTGTCGTTGACTATCTTTATGATCCGAAAAGGTCCTATGAATGTCACACTAAGTTTTTTACTAGGGGTGTTCAATTCAATGTTTTTGGTAGAACACGTTATACGTGGGAGGGATCCGTTTCTTCTGTTATGTGTGATCAGTCCACGGGTCATCATTACTTCTGGGATATAACTCCTCCCCAACAGGAAATGCAAGAGGATTCACCCAGCAGAGCTACATATAGCTCCTCCCCTCTACGTCACTTCCAGTCATTCTCTTGCACCCAACGACTAGATAGGATGTGTGAGAGGACTATGGTGATTATACTTAGTTTTTATAACTTCAATCAAAAGTTTGTTATTTTACAATAGCACCGGAGCGTGTTATTACCTCTCTGGCAGAGTTTGAAGAAGAATCTACCAGAGTTTTTTACTATGATTTTAACCGGAGTAGTTAAGATCATATTGCTGTTTCTCGGCCATCTGAGGGAGGTAAAAGCTTCAGATCAGGGGACAGCGGGCAGTTGAATCTGCATTGAGGTATATAGCAGTTTTTATTTTCTGAATGGAATTGATGAGAAAATCCTGCCATACCGTTATAATGACATGTATGTATACTCTACACTTCAGTATTCTGGGGATGGTATTCACTGGAATTACTCTGTTAAAAGTACATTAAACCTTTTAATAGGTATTTATTATGTTAAACGTTTTTGCTGGAATGTAGAATCGTTTGCATTTTCTGAGGTACTGAGTGAATAAATGTTTGGGCATTATTTTTCCACTTGGCAGTTTGCTTGTTTTAATTGTGACAGTTTCGTTTCTCTCTCACTGCTGTGTGTGAGGGGGAGGGGCCGTTTTTGGCGCTCTTTGCTACGCATCAAAAATTTCCAGTCAGTTACTCTTGTATTTCCTACATGATCCGGTTCATCTCTAACAGAACTCAGGGGTCTTCAAACTTCTTTGGAGGGAGGTAGATTCTCTCAGCAGAGCTGTGAGACTTATATATTGACTGTGATTAAAAACGTTGCTCTGTAATTTTTATGTTTCAAATTTAATTATTGTTACTCTACTAATGGGAACAAACCTTTGCTAAAAGTTGTGTTGTTTTCAAGGATTGATGCTATAACTGTTTTTCAGTTCATTATTTCAACTGTCATTTAATCGTTTAGTGCTTCTTTGAGGCACAGTACGTTTTTGTTAAATAAGATTGTAACCAAGTTGCAAGTTTATTGCTAGTGTGTTAAACATGTCTGATTCAGAGGAAGATACCTGTGTCATTTGTTCCAATGCCAAGGTGGAGCCCAATAGAAATTTATGTACTAACTGTATTGATGCTACTTTAAATAAAAGCCAATCTGTACAAATTGAACAAATTTCACCAAACAGCGAGGGGAGAGTTATGCCGACTAACTCGCCTCACGTGTCAGTACCTGCATCTCCCGCCCGGGAGGTGCGTGATATTGTGGCGCCTAGTACATCTGGGCGGCCATTACAGATAACATTACAAGATATGGCTACTGTTATGACTGAAGTTTTGGCTAAATTACCAGAACTAAGAGGCAAGCGTGATCACTCTGGGGTGAGAACAGAGTGCGCTGATAATACTAGGGCCATGTCTGATACTGCGTCACAGCTTGCAGAGCATGAGGACGGAGAGCTTCATTCTGTGGGTGACGGTTCTGATCCAAACAGATTGGATTCAGATATTTCAAATTTTAAATTTAAATTGGAGAACCTCCGTGTATTACTAGGGGAGGTTTTAGCGGCTCTTAATGATTGTAACACTGTTGCAATACCAGAGAAATTGTGTAGGTTGGATAAATACTTTGCGGTGCCGGCGAGTACTGACGTTTTTCCTATACCTAAGAGACTAACTGAAATTGTTACTAAGGAGTGGGATAGACCCGGTGTGCCGTTCTCACCCCCTCCAATATTTAGAAAGATGTTTCCAATAGACGCCACCACACGGGACTTATGGCAAACGGTCCCTAAGGTGGAGGGAGCAGTTTCTACTTTAGCTAAGCGTACCACTATCCCGGTGGAGGATAGCTGTGCTTTTTCAGATCCAATGGATAAAAAATTAGAGGGTTACCTTAAGAAAATGTTTGTTCAACAAGGTTTTATATTGCAACCCCTTGCATGCATCGCGCCGATTACGGCTGCGGCAGCATTTTGGATTGAGTCTCTGGAAGAGAACCTTAGTTCAGCTACGCTGGACGACATTACGGACAGGCTTAGAGTCCTTAAACTAGCTAATTCATTCATTTCGGAGGCCGTAGTACATTTAACCAAACTTACGGCTAAGAACTCAGGATTCGCCATTCAGGCACGTAGGGCGCTGTGGCTAAAATCCTGGTCAGCTGATGTAACTTCTAAGTCCAAATTACTTAATATACCTTTCAAGGGGCAAACTTTATTTGGGCCCGGTTTGAAAGAAATTATCGCTGACATTACAGGAGGTAAGGGCCACGCCCTGCCTCAAGACAAAGCCAAAGCTAAGGCTAGACAGTCTAATTTTCGTCCCTTTCGGAATTTCAAAGCAGGAACAGCACCAACTTCCACTGCACCAAAACAGGAAGGAGCTGTTGCTCGTTACAGACAAGGCTGGAAACCTAACCAGTCCTGGAACAAGGGCAAGCAGGCCAGGAAACCTGCTGCTGCCCCAAAGACAGCATGAATCGAGGGCCCCCGATCCGGGACCGGATCTAGTGGGGGGCAGACTCTCTCTCTTCGCCCAGGCTTGGGCAAGAGATGTTCAGGATCCCTGGGCGCTAGAGATCATATCTCAGGGATACCTTCTAGACTTCAAATTCTCTCCCCCAAGAGGGAGATTTCATCTGTCAAGGTTGTCAACAAACCAGATAAAGAAAGAAGCGTTTCTACGCTGTGTACAAGATCTGTTATTAATGGGAGTGATCCATCCGGTTCCGCGGTCGGAACAAGGACAAGGGTTTTACTCAAACCTGTTTGTGGTTCCCAAAAAAGAGGGAACTTTCAGGCCAATCTTGGATTTAAAGATCCTAAACAAATTCCTAAGAGTTCCATCGTTCAAAATGGAAACTATTCGGACAATCTTACCCATGATCCAAAAGGGTCAGTACATGACCACAGTGGATTTAAAGGATGCTTACCTTCACATACCGATTCACAAAGATCATTACCGGTATCTAAGGTTTGCCTTCTTAGACAGGCATTACCAGTTTGTAGCTCTTCCATTCGGATTGGCTACGGCTCCAAGAATCTTCACAAAGGTTCTGGGTGCCCTTCTGGCGGTACTAAGACCGCGAGGAATTTCGGTAGCTCCGTACCTAGACGACATTCTGATACAAGCTTCAAGCTTTCAAACTGCCAAGTCTCATACAGAGTTAGTTCTGGCATTTCTAAGGTCGCATGGATGGAAAGTGAACGAAAAGAAGAGTTCTCTCTTTCCTCTCACAAGAGTTCCATTCTTGGGGACTCTTATAGATTCTGTAGAAATGAAGATTTATCTGACAGAAGACAGATTAACAAAGCTTCTAAATGCATGCCGTGTCCTTCATTCCATTCAACTCCCGTCAGTAGCTCAATGCATGGAGGTGATCGGCTTAATGGTAGCAGCAATGGACATAGTACCCTTTGCACGCCTACATCTCAGACCGCTGCAATTGTGCATGCTGAGTCAGTGGAATGGGGATTACTCAGACTTGTCCCCTACTCTGAATCTGGATCAAGAGACCAGAAACTCTCTTCTATGGTGGCTTTCTCGGCCACATCTGTCCAGGGGGATGCCATTCAGCAGGCCGGACTGGACAATTGTAACAACAGACGCCAGCCTACTAGGTTGGGGCGCTGTCTGGAATTCTCTGAAGGCTCAGGGACAATGGAATCAGGAGGAAAGTCTCCTGCCAATAAACATTCTGGAATTGAGAGCAGTTCTCAATGCCCTTCTGGCTTGGCCCCAGTTAAAAACTCGGGGGTTCATCAGGTTTCAGTCGGACAACATCACGACTGTAGCTTACATCAACCATCAAGGAGGGACAAGAAGCTCCCTAGCAATGATGGAAGTATCAAAGATAATTCGCTGGGCAGAGTCCCACTCTTGCCACCTGTCAGCAATCCACATCCCGGGAGTGGAGAACTGGGAGGCGGATTTCCTGAGTCGCCAGACTTTTCATCCGGGGGAGTGGGAACTTCATCCGGAGGTCTTTGCCCAAATACTTCGAAGTTGGGGCAAACCAGAGATAGATCTCATGGCGTCTCGCCAGAACGCCAAACTTCCTCGCTACGGGTCCAGATCCAGGGATCCGGGAGCGGTTCTGATAGATGCTTTGACAGCACCTTGGAACTTCGGGATGGCTTATGTGTTTCCACCCTTCCCGCTGCTTCCTCGATTGATTGCCAAAATCAAACAGGAGAGAGCATCAGTGATTCTAATAGCGCCTGCATGGCCACGCAGGACTTGGTATGCAGATCTAGTGGACATGTCATCCTGTCCGCCTTGGTCTCTACCTCTAAGACAGGACCTTCTGATACAGGGTCCATTCAAACATCAAAACCTAACTTCTCTGAAGCTGACTGCTTGGAAATTGAACGCTTGATTTTATCAAAACGTGGTTTTTCTGAGTCGGTTATTGATACCCTGATACAGGCTAGGAAGCCTGTTACCAGAAGGATTTACCATAAGATATGGCGTAAATACCTATACTGGTGCGAATCCAGAGGTTACTCCTGGAGTAAGGTTAGGATTCCTAGGATATTGTCCTTTCTACAAGAAGGTTTAGAAAAGGGTTTATCGGCTAGTTCATTAAAGGGACAGATCTCAGCTCTGTCCATCTTGTTACACAGGCGTCTGTCAGAAAATCCAGACGTCCAGGCCTTTTGTCAGGCTTTAGCTAGGATCAAGCCTGTGTTTAAAACTGTTGCTCCGCCATGGAGTTTAAACCTTGTTCTTAACGTTCTACAAGGAGTTCCGTTTGAACCCCTTCATTCCATTGATATAAAGTTGTTATCTTGGAAAGTGTTATTTTTAATGGCTATTTCTTCGGCTCGGAGAGTCTCTGAGTTATCAGCTTTACATTGTGATTCTCCTTATTTGATTTTTCATTCAGATAAGGTAGTTCTGCGTACAAAACCTGGGTTCTTACCTAAGGTAGTCACTAACAGGAACATCAATCAAGAGATCGTAGTGCCTTCCCTGTGCCCGAATCCTTCTTCAAAGAAGGAACGTCTTCTACACAATCTGGATGTAGTTCGTGCCCTCAAGTTCTACTTGCAGGCAACTAAGGATTTTCGACAAACGTCTTCCCTGTTTGTCGTGTACTCTGGTCAGAGGAGAGGTCATAAGGCTTCGGCTACCTCTCTCTCCTTCTGGCTTCGTAGCATAATTCGTTTAGCCTATGAGACTGCTGGACAGCAGCCTCCTGAAAGAATTACAGCTCATTCTACTAGAGCTGTGGCTTCCACTTGGGCCTTTAAGAATGAGGCCTCTGTTGAACAGATTTGCAAGGCTGCAACTTGGTCTTCGCTTCATACTTTTTCCAAATTTTACAAATTTGACACTTTTGCTTCTTCGGAGGCTATTTTTGGGAGAAAGGTTCTTCAGGCAGTGGTTCCTTCTGTATAATGAGCCTGCCTATCCCTCCCGTCATCCGTGTACTTTTGCTTTGGTATTGGTATCCCAGAAGTAATGATGACCCGTGGACTGATCACACATAACAGAAGAAAACATAATTTATGCTTACCTGATAAATTCCTTTCTTCTGTTGTGTGATCAGTCCACGGCCCGCCCTGTTTTTTAAGGCAGGTAAATATCTTTTAAATTATACTCCAGTCACCACTTCACCCTTGGTTTCTCCTTTCTCGTTGATTCTTGGTCGAATGACTGGGAGTGACGTAGAGGGGAGGAGCTATATGTAGCTCTGCTGGGTGAATCCTCTTGCATTTCCTGTTGGGGAGGAGTTATATCCCAGAAGTAATGATGACCCGTGGACTGATCACACAACAGAAGAAAGGAATTTATCAGGTAAGCATAAATTATGTTTTTTTGTAGTCGTAATAGCGTTTTTGGGTTGCTTGAGCTTCGACTATGTGAGCCTTGAGTTGATGGAATAGATCCAAAAGGGAGTTGGTAGTGTCATCCACTTGTGGACAAGAAGTCTCAATCTGTGGATGTAACTGGAAGGAGGGATGGAAGCCAAAATTAGCAAATAAGGGTGTAATACATGTGGTTGAATAAACTGTGTTGTTGTACGCGTACTCTGCCATGGATAAATGCTGGAACCATTTGTTTTGTTGATGAGAACAGTAGCATCTGATGTACTGCTCTAGCCATTGGATCACTCTCTCTGTCAAACCGTTGGTCTGTGGATGATTGTACATAAGAGGTTTAGAGTCCTTCTTTGATAGAGCATCTGCCTTTCCATTTTTGCTTCCCGGTCTATAAGTCACATGGAAATGAAATCTAGAGAGGAATAGGCTCCACCTTAGTTGTCGGGCTGAAAGGGTTCTGTTGGTTTGAAAGTATTCCAGGTTTTTGTGATCGGTATTGATCAGGATGGGATATTTGGTACCTTCAAGATGATGTCTCCAGTTTTCTAAGGATGCCTTTATGACTAACAACTCTTTTTCACCGATGGGGTAGTTATTTTCCGCTGGACTCATTACCCTGGAAAAGAAAGCCACTGGATGAATAGGGCTATCTGGACTTTTACGTTGAGACAGGATGAACCCAATGGCAAAGTCGGATGCGTCAACCTCTAGGATGTATTGGCTCTCCGGATCTGGGAACTGAAGAATGGGAGCATGTGTGAACATATCTTTTAATGTGATGAAAGTCTCTTGAATTTTGGGGGTCCAGATAAATGGAATTTTACACTGGTGAGAGAGGTCAAGGGTTTTGCTATGGTCGAGTAGTTTTTAATAAATTTCCTATAATAATTTGCGAAACCAAGGAATAGCTGCAACTCCTTTCTTGTGGTAGGTGCCGGCCAGTTTTGTATCGTTTCAACCTTGGGGTTGTCCATCTCTATTCCCTTTGAGCTTATTATGTATCCAAGGAAGGTGATTTCAGTGGTATGGAAGACACATTTTTCAGACTTGGCATAAAGATGATTTTGACATAATCAGGAAAGTACCCATCTTACGTGTTTTTTATGATCGGTGAGGTTGTCTGAATAAACTAACATGTCATCTAAGTATATTGTGACACAAATGTCCAGCAAATCCCTGAAAATTTCATTCACAAAATATTGGAAGGTTGCCGGAGCATTGCAGAGTCCGAATGGCATCACGGTGTATTCGTACAACCCATAATGAGTTCTAAATGCCGTGAGCCATTCGTCCCCTTCCCTAATTCGTATCAAATTATATGCTTTCCTCAAATCCAGTTTTGTGTATATCTGGGCGTGACTGAGCCATTAAATGAGTTCTGGGATAAGAGGCAGAGGGTAACGATTCTTTACCGTCCGTTTGTTGAGTTGCCTGTAGTCGATGATTGGTCTGAGGGATGGGTCCTTATTCCGAATGAAAAACATACCTACCCCTGCTGGGGAGTTCTATTGGACAATCATTCAGCTTCTTTTTTACTGAAAACGTCTGAAAATTCCTGGTAGTCAGATGGTATACTAACTTCTGTTATATTACATATGGTAGAATGTGGGAAGCAGGTGGACTTACAATACTGTGAAGGAAACTGTACCTCTAGGCGATCCCAGAGTATGGTTGGTTGTTGTATCTGTAACCAGCGAAGTCCAAGTATTATAGGGAACAAAGGAGATGTTATTACATCAAACAAGATAAATTCTACATGAGCTGATAGTGTAGTAACTTTAATTGGAATTGTTTGGTGTGTTATAGGCCCTGTTTTAATGAGAGTGCCGTCAATAACTCTAATGGAGACAGGTTTTGCTTTCAATACCATAGGTATTTTATTAGTTTTCACAAGTGCAGAATCAATTAAGCAAGTGTAAGCCCCTGAATCGATAATTGCTTCACTATGAAGGTGATGATGGTCCCACTGTAATGACAGAGACAAGGAACAGTAAGCAACATCGTTAATCTTGGTGGTTAAACAGGTATGTTTATAATTAGACTTACTCTTCTTCTGTCTTTGTAGGATGGGGCATTTCTTTAAGGTATGCAGACTAGATGCACAGTACATGCATAAGTTTTTGATCCTACGGCGATTCTTTTCTTCCTGTTGTAATGATCCCTTTGTGAACCCAATTTCAATTGGTTCTGTGGGCTGTGTGGTAGGTGACTTGTGAACATATGTTGGCATCTTATAAGATGGGTCAGAAGTATGTCTCTCTGACTTCCGTTCTCTAAGTCTCCTGTTTATTTGGATACTCAGCATGATCAAGCCCTCCAAAGTCTTAGGAAGTTCAGTGCGGGCTATCTCGTCTTTAACTGATTCTGACAAACCCAGGCGGTATTGGTTTCTGAGAGCTATGTCACTCCACTCTATGTCTTTTGAGCATTGTTTGAATTCTGAGAGATATTCTTCAACAGGCCTTTTCCCTTGTCGCAGCACCCTCATTTTGCTTTCAGCTGTGAGCTGTTTATTGGTGTCCTCATAAATGATTCCCATCTCCTTGAAGAAATTGTCCAAAGACGCGAGTATGCGGTGGTCCTCTGCGAAGAATGAATCAGCCCAGGTTCTGGGTTCACCTCTAAGGAATGATATCACAGTCAATACCTTAAAGGGATACTGAACCCAAAATTTGTCTTTCATGATTCAGATAGAGCATGCATTTTTAAGCAACTTTATAATTTACTTCTATTATCAATTTTTCTTCGTTCTCTTGCTATCTTTATTTGAAAAAGAAGGCATTTAAGCTAAGGAGCCAAAAAATGTTTTGGTTCAGACCATGGACAGCACTTATATATTGGTGTTGTCCAATCAGCAAGGACAACCCAGGTTGTTCACCAAAAATGGGCCGGCATCTAAACTTACATTCTTGCTTTTCAAATAAACATACCAAGAGAATGAAGACAATTTGATAATAGGAGTAAATTAGAAAGTTGTTTAAAATTGCATGCTCTATCTGAATCACAAAAGAAAAAAATTGGGTTCAGTGTCCCTTTAATCCATTCATTATTTCTAATACGTTTTTGGTTTTAGTGTAAACAGTAGGTGACATGTATTTTTGAAATGCTGGAAGTGAGCCCTATCACCAGTAAATTTATCGGGCATTGAGATTTGTGGTTCTGGGGTGGAATCTACAGATGGCACCTTTGTAGGAATGGAATCCTTTATAATTCCACGCAAGGTCTCATTTTGTACCTGCAGTTCTCTGAGGCCTTGACTTAATTGGTCCACTCTTTGGGAGAGAGAATAGACTATCTGCGGGAGGTCTGCTGGATCCATAATCGTGGCTTCAGTATTATGTTAGATCCCTATTTAGTTTAGAGCAAAAGGGTGGATCACAACTGCAGATTAGTGTTGGTTTGTTTGCCTGAGAGGATAGTTACAAGTATGGCAGTTCACAAGTAACACTTTGCCAGGCAACTTGATTTAAAGTAAGCAGGTAGTACTCCAGAATTGATTCAGGCTGGAGAATACTAGAGAAAAAAATAAGATTAAACTATCAAGCTGTAATTAGCTGTTCACTTAGAAAGACGGCACTTCCTATTTGTAACAGCGTAGCAGAGTTCAATATAGACAAAGGGTTACCTTAGCAGTTACGCTAAGCAATGTGTTCTGGCTGCAGCTGGTATGCAGAGTGTGTCTGGAGTGAACAGAGGTAATCCGGAGTGGAGCATCTCAGCTGCTACAGGGTTGTCAATCAAAAGCACTGTTGCGTGGTGAAGTAAGCTGGAAATGTTACGGAAGGTAAATCCGATTGATAGGTACCTGTGCCAAATTATCCGATGGTTGTGGTAAGTGGATTCGTAACTGGTAGCTTCAGCAGCAGAGACCAATGCGGTTGCAGCTGCAATAGAGAGACACAGAGTGTAGGACCTGCGTAGGTAACACTGACACAATCAGCCAGTCGTTAGAGGGAAACTGGAAACAGATAGACAGTAAGTCCTATAAGCTTATAAGTTCGGAGAGCTTGCTGGAAGGTTAATTCCACAAGAATAATTGGCTTGTATCCTCAGGAGGTTTAGAATCCATGACTCCTCAATCCTAACTTGAAAATACTGAAGCGTAGGTAACGGGGCGTGGCCGGCTTAAATAGCCTCAGGTAAAGGTGTATAGAGTATTTAAAGGTATAGCGTACAGAACCAATATACAGAACATGAGTAACCCTGACACCCCCATAACTAACTAACGGCTAGATTACAAGTGTTGCCGTACAGCTATAATGCTGAAAAATTGTACATTGCGCGTGGAATGGCCAGTAACGCATATTACGAGTCGCGGCGGTATAGCTGTACCACAAACATTTTAGCCTGTAACGCAACATCCATTCCACACTCAAAAAAATTATGTTTGAGTGCTGGATTTTCCAAAGCGGTGTATTACAGGTTGTGCAGTCCAGCTAAAATGCTTGCGTTACAGCCTACAGCAGTAGTTATGGATTTTGTGTAACAAAAATGTTTCACAAAACTCATAACTAAAATGTTACAAAGCACACTAAACACCCATAAACTACCTATTTACCCCTAAACCACCGCCCTCCCGTAACTCAAACACTATATTAAACTTATTAACCCCTAATCTGCTGCCCACCCACATCGCGACTATTAAATAAACCTATTAACCCATAATCCGCTGTCCCCCAACATCACCGACACTAAATAAACCTAATAACCCCTTAACCGACGGGCACCCACATCGACAACACTATAATAAAGTATTAACCCCTAAACCTCTTTTACATAGAAAAAAAATACAAATTCCCCCAACAGTAAAGCCCACCACCCAACCAACCCACAAAATAAAAAACCTAAGTCTAAAAAAATCCTAAACTACCCATTGCCCCTAAAGGGGCATTTGTATGGGCATTTCCCTTAAAAGGCCATTCAGCTCTATTACACTGCCCTTAAAAGGGCATTCAGCTCTTTTACACTGCCCATTAAAGTCCTAAACTAAAAAAAAAAAAACCCAAAAAATAAAAAATAAACCTAACACTAACCCCAGAAAATCTACTCACAGTTCCTGATGTCCGGTCATCCATCCTCATCCAGGCGGCAAGAAGTCTTCATCCAGGCGGCGACACCTTCATCCATCTTGGGGACGTCTTCTATCTTCATACCGGTGGCGCAGAGCTATCTTGGACGGCGATGACATCCTGCACGGAGCATCCTCTTTATACGATCACTGCCGTTCACTGAAGTTGAATGCAAGGTACCCGTTTCAAAATGGTGTACCTTGCAGTCCTAGTGAAGTGCAAAAATAATCACACCTTTATTAATAACAAAAAATAATAAAAAGCCCACAAGCCAAATGACAAGCCAGAAGCCAAAGCCAGAGCTGGTAGTCAGGTGAGCCGAGTCAGGAGCCAAAGTGAGTAGTCAGACGAGCTGGGATCAGGAACTAGGAAAACAGCAGAGTCTGGAACAAGCCAGGGATCAGGAACCAGAAGGGATGTCAGACAAGCCAGGTAATACACAGGAACTGGAACACAGGAACTAAAAAACAAATCTGAGACAACGCAAGGGAAAAAGCATACTGAACAGAAGCCCTTTAAATAATAAGCGTGACATCATAATCCAGGGACTGCAACCTGTCTCACACTGATGATGTTCACCAGTTTGGCCATAAGAGGGCATCCAGATGAGAGAGCAGTGTTACACACTCTGCATCAGATTCAGTGAGAGAGGTAAGTAAAATGGCAGCCAGCAGCAAATTGCAAAGCAGGGTAAAACCCTGACAATCAGCCAATAGAATTTTAGTAGAAGAATCAAATCAGCCAATAAGAATGCAAGGTATGCCATTTTGAAATGGGTACCTTGCATTCAACTTCAGTGTACAGCGGTGATCCTATGAAGAGGACGCTCCACGCAGGATGTCATCACTGTCCATGATAGTGCTGCTCCACGCTGCCGGGATGAAGATAGAAGACGTCCCTGAGATGGATGAAGGTGTCGCCGTGAGTAGATTTTCTGGGGTTAGTGTTAGGTTCATTTTTTATTTTTTGGGGTGTTTTTTTTTTTAGATTAGGACTTTAATGGGCAGTATAAAAGAGCTGAATGCCCTTTTAAGGGCAATGCCCATACAAATGCCACTTTAGGGGCAATGGGTAGCTTAGGATTTTTTAGACTTAGGTTTTTTATTTTGGGGGTTAGTTGGGTGGTGGGTTTTACTGTTGGAGGGACTTTGTATTTTTTTTAGGTAAAAGAGCTGTTTAATTTAGGGCAATGCCCTACAAAAGGCTATTGGTAGTTTATTGTAAGTTAGGGGGTGTTTTTATTTTGGGGGGCTTTTTTATTTTTATAGGGCTATTAGATAAGGTGTAATTTTTTTTATTTTTGATAATTTTGTTTATTATTTTTGTAATCTTAGATTTTTAAAACATTTTCTTAGTATTAGTTTCTTTTAATTTGCAATTTAGGTTTTTAATTTTTTCGTAGTGTTAGGTTTTTTTAATCATGTAATTTAGGATTTTTAATTGGTAGTTTTTTTTTAAATTTTATTAGAATAGTTATGTTAGGTTAATTTAAAGTTTAAAGTTAGTTTTTTTATTGCACAGGTAAGTTTTTATTTATTTTAAGATAGTTATATTGTAATTTTAATTTAAAGGGACACTGAACCCAAATGTTTTCTTTTGTGATTCAGATAGAACATGCAATTTTAAGCAACTTTCTAATTTACTCCTATTAGCAAATGTTCTTCATTCTCTTGGTATCTTTATTTGAAAAGCAAGAATGTAAGTTTAAATGCCGGCCCATTTTTGGGGAACAACCTGGGTTGTTCTTGCTGATTGGTGGATATATTCATCCACCAATAAACAAGTGTTGACTTTCTTTTTTCAAATAAAAATAGCAAGAGAAGGAAAAAAAATAGACATGTGCAGCCGCAAAAATTCGGTTCGGTTTGGTTCGGATCGATTCTGATCGATTCGAATTTCGGTTCGGATCGATTCGAATTCGGAAGAAATCGAATGAATTCATTTCGGATTCATTCGGATTTGTGTGAAATTCGGTTCGTTTCGATTCGGTTCGAATCGATTCGGATTTTTCGGAATTTCGGCACTGTTAAGTGGGATGTGCTGTGTATTACACTAGTATACTGTACAATACTAGTGTAATACATGGCCATCCGAATCCATCCGAATAAATTCGAATCGATTCGGATTTATTCGGTAGATTGGGCACTGCCGCAATTCAGAAATTCGAATCAATCCGAATTCCGAATTTGTCAAAATTCGTCTGAATTTCGATTCGGACCGAACCAAATCGCACATGTCTAAAAAAAAATGATAATAGGAGTAAATGAAAACGTTGCTTAAAATTATATGCTCTATCTGAATCACAAAAGAAAAAAAATGGGTTCAGTATCCCTTTAAATTAGGGGGTGTTAGGTTTAGGGGTTAACAGTTTAATTTAGTGTTTTTCTATGTGGGGGGCCGGCAGTTTAGGGGTTAATAGGTTTAGTTTAGTAGTTACAATGTGGGGGGCTGGTGGTTTAGGGGTTAATAGGTTTAGTTTACTAGTTACGAAGTGGGGGACTGGCGGTTTAGGGGTTAATAGGTTAATTTAGTGTCGGCGATGTCATGGAGAGCTGGATTAGGGGTTAATAACTTTATTTAGCGTTGGCAATGTCATGGGAGTGGCGGATTAGGGGTTAATGATTAGGGGTGTTTAGACTTGGGGTTTATGCTAGGTTTAAACTTAACTTTCTTTCCCCCATAGACATTAATGGGGTTGCATTACGGCGATTTGCCATTCCATGATCGCAGGTGTTAGATTTTTTTCTCGAGTACTTAAACTCAGCCCTTGGCTTTTGTGCAGTATGGAACTTAACGCACCATAACGCACAGCACAAGGAGGTTTTTCATTAACTCGTAATGACAGCGCTATGAAAAGTGCAATAACGCAACTTTTTTGGCGTTATTTTCGCACCCTGTTTAGCGCAAAACTTGTAATCTAGGTGTAACTAAGTTCCAATTGGAAGCTATATAGAGACCTACCCCCCCTAACATCTAGCTTGCTATTTTTTTAGTTCATGGGAAGGTTTTGCCAGTAGTTCCATTGTTGCTTCTCATTTCTAATGTTGTCGTTTTTAAAGTGCTTTCTCAACATGTTTATATTTTCCCCTTCTTATTTTCCTCTGCATAATTTCGATATACATCGGTCCAAGAGAGACCAACATTTTCTTTAATGAGGGAAAATTGTTGAATATTTTGTTATGTTAAGTATAGGGGATAATTAGAATACATACACTTTGATACCTCTACTTCACCAAATTAATAATGGTAGGTTGCTTCTTAATGAGGGGATTTATCTTAGACCAACATATTTCACATAGTTCTTTTGCACTATAAGTTTAACTTCCTAATGTACTTTGTTACCAGGTAATTGTACTTATCATTTATACTATTATATGTTATATATATATATGATAACAAAATAGAGGTTTTCCTTTGAGACTCAAGAGTAGTCTCCTAGGGCTCCATGTACTAAGCCGTCAATTCATCCGTCATTTTAGACGCGGATAAACTCGCCGTTACTCGCCGCGGGCGAAATGGTGTCTGCTGTCACTATGTACTAATAATCCCCCAATAAATAGACAAGTCTAGCCCGCCACGAGCAGTGGCGGATTATTGATAAATTTGACGCCTCGCTCGCCGCGACTAAGCTGATGTACTTAACTTTCAGTTGAATTGTCTGGCCAATTATTAACACGTGACATGCAAGGTGTCACGAACATCATAGTAGTCGCGGGAATAGAATTTTGCTCCTATAAAAGTTCAACTTATCTAAACAACTTTATTATTGTTCAAAATTTTTTGAAGAGTGTTAACAGAGCGATAACAGATAACAGAGTGATAACAAATATTTTTGTAATATTTATTTACAATTTGGATATGGCTTCATCTGGATCTGATAATATATAAATATTAATATAAAAATAATTATAAAGATTGACAACTATACAATACAAATTTAAAATATAGATTACTCTTTAATTACAGTCGACAAATTTGGCGCAATTTATGTTCATGGAAATGAGAGACAAATTAGACGCCAGTTATGCTGTACAATGCTGATATTACTGCCTTTTATATATGTCTAGACTGGCGTCTAGATTGACTTTCCTATTGTTTTGTACCTTGCCCGCCACCACCAGGTGGCGAGGCAAAAATAACGAGGTGGGAGCGGAAATTGTAGCGAGCGGACAAATAGATTTTTTAGTACATTCGTTTTTGGCGAGTTGGTGGTCAAATGTGTCTAATTACAGTGAAAAATGGAGACGTAGCGAGGTTTGGCGGATAAGTACGCTCGCAATTTTAAAGATGCGAGTTTGAACATAGTTGACGACTTTGTACATATCAGTTTGCGAGTTTTGACGCGAGATTTGTTGCGGGTAGCTTGCTGACTGCTTAGTACATGGAGCCCCTAGTGTTCATGATAACCCTCTGTAGCTTCATATTTTCAGTAGTACTACTACTAGGTCCAAAAGTGGCCTCATGTGCCATTCAGAGGGTCTCCAGTACAACAGGCTAGCTGTATGTTACCTTATGTTCCTGAACATTGTCAGATGAAAATATTCGGTGTATTATTTCTACTTTGTGTTAATAATATGTTTGGAAACTGAAATTTTACTGTATAGTTTTTACTGACATACTTGGATTGTTTGCCTTGATTTATACCTCAATAAAATATATATATTAAAAAATAAAGTAAACGAAAATTAAATTTTTGCTAAACATTTACATTTGTTTTCATTAAATGAATGTAAATGTTTCGAAGATGCAGGTAAAATGTTCGCTTGTAGCTAAAAATACTTAACATGCTTTGGAGAGCGCGTTAACGTGATCCTCTTCTTGTTAGAGCCCTGCCGCACTAACACCTGGCTTAACACTCTCAGTTCTCAGGGCCTGCACTAAATTTAGTGCAGGTCCTGGAAGCCGAGCCCGCTAAGCCTCCTGCAAGAAGAGGACCGGGTTAGCGCGCTATTCAGAGTATTAAGCTAAGTATTTAACCCTTAAAAACAATTAAAAGAAACTGACAAATTTCATTAGTATTTTTCATTTTCTTTCATTTTAGGTGGTGCATTCATTTGGATTTTCCTTTATGTTTACAAAAGTGAAAATCTAATTTTTGTGACAAATGCATTAGCCCGAAAACAAATGCACATGTTTAATACTCACCTTGCTATTGCTGTGTATGGAGATCAGGGACAATACTTTAAATGCTAAAGATGAAGCTTCTAAAAGAAGATTCTTAGGTGCGTGTGGTGTGGATGCAAAAATATACTCTCAATATCACATGACATCACCTTCCTGTTGACAGCTTTGCTATGTACAGTATTTGTGTGTGAATTGAGTTCTGCAAACAAATGGTCACTCCTATCAAAATGTGGTCATTTTCTTCCAGCTATATATATCATTGCTGAAAAAATATATTGATTTAATATAAAAGTTAAGGAACCCTTAAAGAGTATATTATTTTATCTACACACATAGAGGTAATTAACAAACGGCTAGATTACGAGTTTTGCGGTATGAGTGAAAAAGCAGCGTTAAGGCTCATAACGCTGCTTTTTCACTACCGCTGGTATTATGAGTCTTGCAGGTTTAGGGGCTCCACACACTTTTTTGGCCTTAACGCAAATTAACTTATGCAATTTGCATAAAGTCTTTTTTCAATGGGACTTCCACAGCCGAGTCTGCCTGGGAGGCCAAAAAGTATATACCCTATACCGCCAAGATCAATACCGTAAACTGAAAGTCAGTAGTTATGAGTTTTACGCTACAAAGCTGTAGCCACTATACTAAATTTATTAACCCCTAAACCTAAGTCTAACCCTAACACCCCCTAACTTAAATATAATTAAAATAAATGTAATAAAACCTACTATCATTACATAAATAATTCCTATTTAAAACTAAATACTTACCTGTAAAATAAACCCTAGGATAGCTACAATATAGCTAATAGTTACATTGTATCTAGCTTAGGGTTTATTTTTATTTCACAGGTAAGTTTGTATTTATTTTAACTAGGTAGAATAGTTACTAAATAGTTATTAACTATTTACTAACTACCTAGCTAAAATAAATACAAATTTACCTGTAAAATAAAACCTAACCTGAGTTACACTAACACCTAACCTTACACTACAATTATATAAATTACCTAAATTAAATACAATTACCTAAATTACAAAAAAAAAAACCCACTAAATTACACAAAATAAAAAAAAGACATTATTAGATATTTAAACTAATTACACCTAATCTAATAGCCCTATCAAAATAAAAAAAAACCTAGCCTAAACTAAACTACCAATAGCCCTTGCATTGCCCCCCAAAAATCAGCTCTTTTACCTTTAAAAAAAATACAAACACCCCCCCAACAGTAAAACCCACCACCCACAAAACCAACCAGCCAAATAAAATCCTAAATAAAAAAAACCTAAGCTCCCCATTGCCCTGAAAAGGACATTTAAATGGGCATTGCCCTTAAAAGGGCATTTAGCTCTTTTTCAATTGCCCAAACCCTAATCTAAAAATAAAACCCACCCAATAAACCCTAAAAAAAAAATAACACTAACCCATGAAGATCCACTTACAGTTTTGAAGACCGGACATCCATCCTAAACGAAGCCGATTGAAGAGGATGCTCCGCGCCGGATGTCTTAAAGATGGAGCCGCTCCACGCCAGATGGATGAAGATAGAAGATGCCGCCTGGATGAAGACTTCTCCCTGCTTCGTTAAGGACTTCTTGCCGCTTGGATAAAGACTTCTCCCGGCTTCGTTTAGGATGGATGTCTGGTCTTCAAAACTGTAAGTGGCTCTTCGCGGGTTAGTGTTAGGTTTTATTAAGGGTTTATTGGGTGGGTTTTATTTTTAGATTAGGGTTTGTGCAATTGAAAAAGAGCCAAATGCCCTTATAAGGGCAATGCCCATCCAAATGCCCTTTTCAGGGCAATGGGGAGCTTAGGTTTTTTTAGTTAGGATTTTATTTGGGGGGTTGGTTGTGTGGGTGGTGGGCTTTACTGTTGGGGGGTGTTTGTATTTTTTTTACAGGTAAAAGAGCTGATTTCTTTGGGGCAATGCCCCGCAAAAGGCCCTTTTAAGGGCTATTGGTAGTTTAGTTTAGGCTAGGTTTTTTTTTTATTTTTTTTGGGGGGGGTTATTTTGATAGGGCTATTAGATTAGGTGTAATTAGTTTAAATATCTGATAATGTCTTTTTTTATTTTGTGTAATTTAGTGTTTGTTTTTTTGTAATTTAGGTAATTGTATTTAATTTAGGTAATTTAATTAATTTTAGTGTAAGGTTAGGTGTTAGTGTAACTCAGGTTAGGTTTTTTTACAGGTAAATTTGTATTTATTTTAGCTAGGTGGTAAGTAAATAGCTAATAACTATTTAGTAACTATTCTACCTAGTTAAAATAAATACAAACTTGCCTGTGAAATAAATATAAACCCTAAGCTAGATACAATGTAACTATTAGTTATATTGTAGCTAGCTTAGGGTTTATTTTACAGGTAAGTATTTAGTTTTAAATAGGAATTATTTAGGTAATGATAGTAGGTTTTATTTAGATTTATTTTAATTATATTTAAGTTAGGGGGTGTTAGGGTTAGACTTAGGTTTAAAGGTTAATAAATTTAGTATAGTGGCGGCGACGTTAGGGGCGGCAGATTAGGGGTTAATAAATGTAGGTAGGTGGTGGCGATGTTAGGCAGATTAGAGGTTAATAATATTTAACTAGTGTTTGCGAGGTGGGAGGGCGGCGGTTTAGGGGGTTAATATTTTTATTATAGTGGCGGCGATGTCCGGAGCGGCAGATTACGGGTTAATAAGTATAATGTAGGTGTTGGCGATGTCGGGGGTGGCAGATTAGGGGTTAATAAGTGTAAGATTAGGGGTGTTTAGACTCAGGGTTCATGTTAGGGTGTTAGGTGTAAACATAAATTTTCTTTCCCCATAGGAATCAATGGGGCTGCGTTACGGAGCTTTACGCTGCTTTTGTGTTAGACTTTTTTTCAGCCGGCTCTCCCCATTGATGTCTATGGGGAAATCGTGCATGAGCACGGAATACCAGCTCACCGCAGCTTTCAGCAGCGCTGGTATTGGAGTGCGGTATGGAGCTCAATTTTGCTCTACGCTCACCTCTTGCCAATTAACACCGGGTTTTTGTAAACTTGTAATACCAGCGCTGTAGGGAAGTGAGCGGTGACAATAATGTGCAAGTTAGTACCACACCCCTCATAACGCAAAACTCATAATCTAGCCGAAAGCTACTTATGGATGAAACCCCTTGACAATGGATTTGGGATAGTGTGGATTTTATTTCAGCAAAGGCAATAGAGTGGTGCATTAAAGGGATATGAAACCCAAATATTTTTTTTTTGTCATCCAGACAGAGTATACCATTTCAAAAAAGTTTCCAAATTACTTCTATGATCAAATTTGCTTCCTTCCCATGATATTCGGTGTTGAAGAGATACCTAGTAAGGCATCTGGAGCACTACATGGCAGGAAATAGTGCTGTCATCAAGTGCTCATGTAAATGGATAACATTCTTGCAAAACTGTTGCCATATAGTGCTCCAGAAATGGGCCAGCTACAAAGCTTATGTCCCTGCTTTTCAACAAAAGATACCAAGAGAACAAATACAAATTTATAATAGAAGTACATTTGAAAGCTGTTTAAAATTCTCTATCTAAACCATTATAGAAAATGTTGGGTTTACTATCCCTTTAACTAAGGGGTGACACTATCCTTGGACGTGGTGTCAGGTAACAGCAAATTAATAGCATGTCTTTTCATTAAGCTGACTATAGCAGGCCACTGTTATAATTAAATAATTTTTCGGGTACAGAAATCTAAAACATCTTATGCCGAAAAATGGTTAATATATTTGCAGCTGAAGCCTTCTCCCCTTACCCCTGGTAGTTCCCCTGATTGCCTGCTCATTAATCGAGCAGTAATCGAGCACTGCTTCTCAGGGCCTCTAGCTCTGAAATGACAAGTGATTTACAGTACTGGCTAATTTTAAACTTCAGGCTGTACTTATTGTGGAATAAACAAGATAGTTTGCAGTGTAATTTCAAGATTTAAATTAAATAATTTTTAAAGGACAGTTTCTATAGTAATAAGGTGACCTGACAATTTGTTAGTGTAAAGCAGCAACGACACTTCTATAAATGAGCAGCATACATAAAGTAATGCAGGTAACAAGCTGACAGGCATTCCAACATACTACAGCAAACCGATTGACCAAACATACAATAATATGACATTAATGGGACATTATAGTCTCTCACTGTTCCCTATAAGGTGTGAGAGTGCAGGCCTTAGATAAAGTAATGATTTCTCACAATAAGAGCTAGATTACAAGTGGAGCGCTAACTTATAGCGCGCCCGCAAATGGGCCAATAACCAGCCATTACAAGTGGCTGGTTATTGCTACCGCGAGCTTGTAGTAATAATTAGCCCTTAGAAAATTAACCAGAGATCCAATATCTGGTTAATTTTCTAAAAGCGCCCCAAATGCCCTCAAAATAGAGGGCATTATAGTTTTTTTTATATATAAAAAAAAGTAGCATTTTTTTTAACAAAAAACAACTGCTCTAGGCAGTTTTTGGGGTCTAAAGTTGGTGGGAGTGAAAGTCACTGAAAAGTACCTTTACATTGCGGTCTATGGGAACTGTGTGTTCCCAGTAAATATATATGTATATGACTATATAGATATATATTTATGTGTTAATATGTGTATATACACATATTAACACATGAATATATATTTACATCAGCACATACATACTGTATATATGTTAAAATGCTGCAATCACTGCGCTACTTACCCCCTTCGCTGTGCTTAGGTTCTGATGCGTCTCTGGAGCCTTTGGAAGCGCGTTCTTGTTCACTGTTCTTCAGCCCCTTGTGTCTACTGGATGTAGGTACTATGTCACAGGGTACTTTGCTTAGTGTACCCTGTTGACGTAGTTTCTGCATTCAACCTTCTGTCCCATGCTGCAGTCAATCAGTTTTGACAGCTATGACTGCAGTTAGAGGCAGATGGAATCCCCTGTAAAGGGGGTTAATTGATTTTTGATATAGTGATAGAAAATAAATTGTAACTGTTAGTCAAAAATATTCTAAGCTTTTTTCTTAGTAACCTCAGACATTTAAATAATAACAGCAAAGTTATCATTAAGTCCCTAGAGAGAACAACCATAGAAGTGAATTGATTGTTTAACTTGTGTGCGCTATTGTGTAAACTTATTTATACAACAGGCTATACTACATGAACACATTCATAAACCAATTTATCAAGATAACCTGTACAGCAGCAAGGAAGGAGCCCCCACTTGGGAAGAAATTAGATATTTCTATAGTATGTCAGAACAGGCAGCGTATCTACAAGATACAAAAGAGAACTTTCACAAAACATGGTTTTATTGGATTGTGTATATATATATATATATATATATGAAACAGGCAAAGGGAAGGCACTCACCATAATAATTTCAATACTTTATTCTGAAGTTAACGTTTTCGGGGTTGCTCCCGTCCTCAGACCAACAGAACACATACAAAACTCACCTATTTACCAGGAAACCCATCACCGTGTAATCTTGATCAGCTGTGCCCCTGCACGTCTACCAAGTGCAACTGCGCATGCGCAAACATGCTACGGAACCCAGCTGAGGACAAGAATAGCCTCAAGTAAAACCGTCACCATAGCAACATAGCAACACCACCGTGAATAACATCAGCAGGTTAAAAACAAACATCGCCAATAGAACACATAGTGACTTATTACCAAATATATGTACTATGCCAATACACATGAGGAGCAGCGGAACACAAAAAACCACTTCCTAAAGACACGGATATACCGCAGCCAGCCAAACGTTGCCTAGCAACCAGACGTCAATACAAATCCTCTACGTTCAATGTGACACTCACTGAAAAAGATACCATACCATATACCGGTCACAGCATATTTACATTGGTCACAGCATATTTACATAACACTGCACAACGGAGCCAATGTTCAATCTAAATTATCAAGCACTCCACTCATATTCAGCCGTACCAATCATACGTACACCAACTCACATATCACCATTTAAAACTAATCAAATACACTAATACCTAAATGCAGACCCTATAAAAATCATCCGACCAACCACATCATCTCCACATATACAAAGCAGCTTTGTATATGTGGAGATGACAGGATTAAATTGTTTCGAAGGTACATTGATGACCTTAATGAGACGAATTCCAGAGTACAATTTAAAATGACATCTAGTAGTGAATCTGTGGACTTCCTTGATTTGAGAATTTCTAAAGGTACTGAAAGGTTCTGCACTACTTTGTTTAAAAAACCCACCAAGCTTGAAAAAGGCACTTCCTTGCTCCCAGTTTAAACGAGTTGTAAGAAACAACACCGATGAGCAGCAAAAATGCATTCAATTGGAGGAGATGCACAACCGTTTCAAGGAACGTGGATATGGAAATGTCCATACTAAGGAGGCACTACAGGAGGCCTTACAAATGACCCAGAATCAGGCTCTGTTAATACATAATCTTGATTGAGGAGCAACATGGATGGTATTCAGTACAACTTTTGCACCAGAAAGAATCCAGTTTGCAGCTGCATTGAAGGATAACTGGGACATTGTTGCAAGTGACAAGTCACTCCCCTTTGGTCACATGGAAGGCCCCATAGTTGGCTTTAGATGTGGCAGTTCTTTGAAAGATCTACTTCTACGACCTGACAATAGGGATAGTTATAATCCTCAAACATGGTTAAATCTGAAGAAGATGGGATGTTTTCGTTGCAGTGGTTGCACTACGTGTAGAGGCCTGATCCAAAGTTCCAACTTCATCCATCCTTGGACCAACAGAAAGTTCTTTATTCGGCACAGAGTGACCTGCACCACTACCCACGTAGTATATCTGCTACACTGTCTGTGTGGCAGGTTCTATGTGGGTAAGACTCAAGACGACCTGTGTACCAGGATGGCTAATCATAGATCGGCCATCCGGAGTGCCATTAAAAATGGCGACTCTGAACAGCCTGTGGCGAGGCATTTTGCTCAGAATGGTCATGGAGTATATGATTTACGATATATCATCATCGACCATGTTCCAGCACCGCAGAGAGGGGGAGACAGGTCAAGACGTCTATTGCAAAAGTAGCTGCAATGGATTTATGTTCTGGACACTATGCACCCAAAGGGTCTGAATATGTCCATGGACTACCAGTGCTTCCTCTAAAATGGTTTATAACATCTGATTAGTGATCTCTTAACTGTTTAGTTCCAGTAGCTTATTAACAATGTTGTGTTTATGGTTACTGCTATGGTATTGGTTGACCTATGCAGTATTGTGATACCATTGGGTCTTTGTATGTTATGTTATGGGGTGAAAGGCATTGTGTGTTTGTTAGAAGTGTGGTTTTATTGAATGATAGTATTGGGTGTGTTGGTTTGGGTTAGGTCTGTATGTGATGTTTGTATTGATGATTGTTATGATCTTGGTTGAGCGAGTAAGTAGTTCATTTGGTAGTTGCGTGGTCTAGGTGAATGGTGAATTGGTGAGGTGGTTTGCGGTGGGGTCGTATGAATTGTTTAGGTGGATGTTTGTAGTGTTGTCGGTAGTGTGAGTGTTTGTTTTGGGGTGAGTGTGGTATTTGTTTGGATTGTGATATTAGTGTGAGGCAGGTAGTAGTTCCTGGTGTCTTTTTATTGAATTAACTCCCTTTTTGTACAAAAGGTTTGGCATACTGGTTGTATAATTTGTTACCATTGAGACTGATGACTGAGGGGGTGTTGTAAAATTATGGATGTATGCCTGGTGTTTGATTGGGTTTGTGGATGTTGTGTAAATGTGGCATTGTTTGTGTTATAGTGTGTTTGGCTTAGTATTGTATGGGATGGGCAGGTGGTCTTACTCGTCCTTTAGTACGGTACAATTGCCAATAGGTTAGAGGGCGCTCAGTTTGGTTACATGCATTAAATGTTTGCAGTATTGGTAGTTCTGTATTAATAAAGAAGTCCTTCTATTATTAGCACAGCAGTAAGTATAGTGTGCAGGTTTGTCGTGTGTTTGCTAGGCAACAGATGTAAGCTGCTTTGTATATGTGGAGATGATGTGGTTGGTCGGATGATTTTTATAGGGTCTACATTTAGGTATTAGTGTATTTGATTAGTTTTAAATGGTGATTTGTGAGTTGGTGTACGTATGATTGGTACGGCTGAATATGAGTGGAGTGCTTGATAATTTAGATTGAACATTTGTGATGTGACTTTGGCTCTGTTGTGGGGTGTTATGTAAATATGCTGTGACCAATGTAAATATGCTGTGACCGGTATATGGTATGGTATCTTTTTCAGTGAGTGTCACATTGAACGTAGAGGATTTGTATTGACATCTGGTTGCTAGGCAACGTTTGGCTGGCTGCGGTATATCCGTGTCTTTAGGAAGTGGTTGTTTTGTATTACGCTGCTCCCCATGTGTATTGGCATAGTACATATATTTGGCAATAAGGCACGATGTGTTCTATTGGTGATCATGTTTGTTTTTAACTTCTGATGTTATTCACGGTGGTGTTGCTATGTTGCTATGGTGACGGTTTTACTTGAGGCTATTCTTGTCCTCAGCTGGGTTCCGCAGCATGTTTGCGCATGCGCAGTTGCACTTGGTAGACGTGCAGGGGCACAGCTGATCAAGATTACACAGTGATGGATTTCCTGGTAAATAGGTGAGTTTTGTATGTGTTCTGTTGGCCTGAGGACGGGGGCAACCCCGAAAACCTTAACTTGAGAATAAAGTATTGAAATTATTATGGTGAGTGCCTTCCCTTTGCCTGTTTCATATGTATCTTATTTGAAGTGCACCCCGGATGATGAACGACTGATAAAGTGAGTGCTGGTACCCCTTTGCATTTTTCTATGTATATATATATATATATATATATATATATATATATATATATATATACAATATACAGACAATAGGAAGGCACTCGCCATTTTAAAAGTATAACTCTTTATTGTAGAAATCGAGATAAGAACCTTTGAAACCTCACATGTAACCAAATTGATGGATGATACTGAGAATACTTGGTTGGTAAAACTGAAACAGCAACTTGACAGCTATGAAAAAGAGCTTATCAACTTCAAATAAAATAAGTGGGAGGTTGTTACAGCTGACTATAAGGAGAAGATGATTTATAGGTGGGTGTTGGGACCCCAAGAGAGGAGTTTCTATTCAACAAACCGGAGAACCAGGGTGTTCAAACCACAGAACCTAAACACTGTTGAGAGTTCTGACAATAGTACAGACAATGAAGGGGCACTTTGGGACCTACACAAGTGGTTCAGAGTTCACAAGTGATGCAGACATGGTCAAAAACTGGGCAGGCAGAGGCCGCACACACAAAGAGGTGGGCACAAGTTTCAGACAAAGGTGAAGACCACCGAGACAATGGCGCAAATAGATGGAGGTGATACTAATAACATCATGAATCTCAGTTTACACCTACTAACTGCTGCCGAACAATCTGTGCTCCGCAAGGGATTTAAATTTGTTCCCACAGTCATCACAGATGACTTTTCTCTTAGCGTTGACCTGTATAAATACCAGAGGTCACTAACCTGAAAGAACACTTTGGTGTTTCGGATGCATTATGTTCAGGCTTTAGGAAGAAGGGGAGATTTGATCTTAAGAGTAATAACCCCAGTATTAAAACCTACTCGAGGATGGTGAAGGAGGATATGATGGCTGACCAGCATGATAAACGATATTCTGTTTGTAACAATCTTACAAGATTGGAGAGACTTCCTTTGAAGGATCTACAGGCCAATCATAATCTGGTAATTAGGGAGGCTGACAAGGGGGGTGCCCTAGTACTCCAGGATTATTCAGTCTATAGAGCGGAAATCGCCACACAACTCTCAGATGAGAGCACTTACCGGAGATTGCCCAGGGACCCCACCAAGATCTTCAAAGAGGAGATTGACATTTTTGTGAACCAGCTGCTACAAATGGAGATTATCGATAAACAGTTGGGAGATTACTTGCTTACTGATTTCCCGATCATACCAGTGATTTAAACTTTCCTGAAAGTCCATAAAGATCCTTTGCATCCCCCTGGCAGACCTATTGTCTCGGCCAGGGGTTCGATTTTGCAACCACTGGCCACATATGTGGATTCTCTTTTACAGCCACTGGTCTGCAATGTTCCCTCATTTTTGTTGCACTCTATCAAATTAATCAAGATATTTCAGGACTGGAGCCACTCTTGATGTGACCAGCCTTTATGCGATTATTCCGCATGAATTGGGCATGGCAGCTGTTGAGAAACATTTGCTTAAGAGTCCGTATGTTGGACCTCCAGTGGATGTCATTTTGCAGCTTTAAGACTTCTGTCTGAAATATAACTATTTCAAATTTGAAAAGGAATTCTTTTTACAGATTTCAGGTACAGCGATGGGGTCCAATGTGGCCCCATCCTTTGCCAATTTGTTCATGGCTGATTTTGAGTTGGAGCAAACGGATCTGTTTTCAGATTGCAGGATCAAATTGTTTCGCAGGTACATTGATGATCTCTTCATCATTTGGGGTGGCACCTATGATGACCTTCTTCTTTGTTTCAGTAACCTTAACAAGACAAATGCAAAAGTTCAATTCAAGATGACGACCAGCATTGAGACTGTGGACTTTCTTGATTTGAGGATATCCAAAGATACTGGGAGATTCTGCACTACCTTGTTTAAAAAGCTGACAGAAAGGAATTCGCTGTTGGAGGTGATGAGTTGCCATCCCCCCAGTCTGAAAAAGGCACTTCCTCGGTCCCAGTTCAAACGTGTGGTAAGGAACAACACTGATAACCAACAGAAGCGTGTACCGTTAGAGGAAATGCACCTCCGCATTTGGAAATGCATATACCCAGAGGGCACTACAGGATACTCTTGAGATGACCCAGAATCAAGCCCTGATTAAAACAACTCGCAAGGATATGGGTAGACGCATGGTGTTCAGTACCACTTTTACACCCGAAAGACTCCATGTCTCTACCCCATTGAAGGATCATTGGGACATTGTCGCTAGGGACAGAACACTCCCCTTTAGGCATATGGAAAGCCCTATGGTCGGTTACAGACGTGGCCGATCATTAAAGGATCTTTTGCTATGACCGGACAACAGGGAAAGCTACAATCAACACACCTGGTTGAATTTGAAAAAGATGGGTTGTTTCAGATGCAGTGGTTGCCTTACGTGCAGGGGTCTCATCCAGAGTTCTAACTTCACTCATCCGTGGACCAATAAGAAGTTCCACATACGTCACAGAGTAACATGCACTACTCACATAGTATATCTGCTACACTGTCAGTGTGGCAGGTTCTATGTGGGTAAAACCCAGGATGATCTTCGAACGAGGATGGCGAACCATCGGACCACCATCCGGAATGCCATTAAAAATGGGGACTCTGAGCAACCTGTTGCTAGGCATTTCGCACAGAATGGTCATGGTATACAGGGTTTACGATATATTATTATCGATCATATTCCGATACTCCCAAGAGGGGGGGATAGGGCAAGATGCCTACTACAAAGAGAGCTACAATGGATCTATAACTTGGACACCATGTATCCCAAGGGCCTTAATATGACCATGGACTATCAATGTTTCCTATAGGTTGTTCTATGTCTGTTTATGATGCCATTATGTTGTTCTTTGTTCTTTCTTTTTTTTCTCCTTAGGTATGGTAGGTCCTGGCTAGCAGTGTTCCAGATCATGTGTTCCTGACCAGCTGAAGTTATTGGATCAATAGTGCTTGAGAATGGTCCTAGATGTGGTTATGATTTTGGAATAATTGGTCAACAGTAGTCTAAGTGGTTGAGTAACTGTATACATTTTTCGTATGTTTGTTGTGTGGGAGCTGAGTGTGTTTTTGGGATGTTTGGTGTTTTGTTTGGTTGTGGATTTGTATGTGTGAATTGGTATGTTTAAGTTATGGATGTTATGGTATGCTTGTGATTGTTTGATTTTAGTATGGTTAGCCTATGTTTTATTTAGGTTGTTTGTGAGGTATCTGCGTGGTGATGGCTCTTGCTGTGTAAAAGATTAATTACCGGACAGTACATAGGCATATCTGAACTTGTATGGATTGGTGCAATCGGACCTTTGTTAATAAATGTGGCGACGTTTGAAGTTACTGTTTCTAACTGATATGTGTTACTATGAGTCTGGTATTTATGTCAAGTTTGAGTCAAGATAGAGCTATGGCTTTTATAAGCAATTACATATGTTGATAGTGTTGGGATATGACTTTTTATAGCATGGGTTTGTTGTTATGGATGTTGTGATTTGGGTCTGCTGGGTGGGTGTTCCGTTTGTTATTTAGCCTAAGTGTGTGTGTGTTAGTGGTATAGTGTAGTGTTGGTACTTTGAGGTACAAGTCCGAGTCCTGTCTGGGTTGCAGTACATGTATGGGTTTGTTTGATGAATGTTTGTTGGTTTGTTTGGTTGTTGATTTTTATGAATGGTTTCGCTTGTTTTATGAATGTGGTGGGATGCTTGTGATTACTTATTTCTTGTATGGATAGCCCATGTTTTATTTGGGTTGCTTGGAGGGCACCTAAATGGTGACGGCTCTTGTTATGATAATGGTTAATGGCCGTACAGTACATAGGCATATTGCAATATGCATGGGTCTGGATAATCGGCCCTTTGTTCATCAATGTGGCAATGCGTGAAGTTACTGTTATTTAACTGGTTTATGACACTATGAAGCTGGCAGTTAGGTGAAGTTCAGTGTAAGATATTGCTATGACTTTTTGGGTACAAATTCATAAGCTGATTTCGCTGTGGAAGGACGTTTTTTGGCTAGGACTGTTGCGATGGATGGTGTGGATTGGTCTTGTTAGGTGGGTGTTCTGTTTTTCATTTGGTCCTAAGCGAGTGTGTACATATGGTATAGGGCAGTACGGGTACAGTGTGGTTCAAGTGTGAGTCCTGTTTGGGTTGTTGCGTGTGCATGGGTTTGATTGATGAATGAGTGTATTTTATGTATTTTATATATTTGCTGTTCATCTTGGCACTTTGTGGTGTTATTATTTTTTATGAGATATGTTGCTTGCGACTTATGTTGAGACATTGTCCCCCCTCCTGAATTCTTTCAACTTGTGCGATGTTTGGCTCGTTGTTGTGTATTGGTTGCTAGGCAACCACATTTAGCCGATATTGTGATTGACGATCGTGGGTGTGATTAGTTTGTATTACGAAGGAAGTTCATTATATACTGTGATCCCTAACTTAGCCCGTGTTTGCATTTACATATGTAACATTTTGATCATTTGTTGTTTGCAATTTGTGAGAGTTAGCACAAATAAGTGGTGTGATCTTGTGGTGATTGCTTTTTCTTATGCTGTTTTTGTCCTTTGTTGTGTTCCGTAGCAGGTCTGCACTTGCGTAGAGGTGCATAGCAGACGTGCTGGGACACAGCTGTTTGTGATCACACAGTGATGGGTTTCCTTTAAATGGGTGAGTTTTTTGTTTGGTTGGTCTGAGGACGAGGGTAACCCCAAAAACGTTACTACAATATAGAGTTATAATTTTAAAACGGTGAGTGCCTTCCTATTGTTTATGCACCTTGAAGAGCACCCTGGATGTTGGCTGTGAAAGTGTGTGCTGGTTCCCCTCTACATATGATTGTATATATATATATATATATATATATATATATATAAAACACAGAAATGGACCGCACTCACAGACTGCACTGGGTACACATCCTAAGCCACAGCAAACTCCACAGCCCTGAACACTGACAGACAGCTGCAAAGTTCCCAGCAACCCAGGGAGTTAACCCCAGAGCAGCCTGGGTGACAGGCCCGCAGGGAAGCATTACAAACATTATCAACACAACACACAGAAAACCTGGCACTCGCCAGCAGATTCACAGTAATGTTTAAAAGCAAAACTGGGGGACGTCAGTTACATTTGGCGCCAAAGGATCAAGCCCAGGACCACAACAAGGTCTCCCCCTTCCTGGGACCCTAAACCAGCACCCACACAATGCATACTTCCAAACAAACCAACTGGGAACCTCCCAGGATGACACAGGCTTTTGTAACCTCCCCTATGTAAATACAAAACACAGGAATGGACAGCACTTACAGACTGCACTGGGTACACATCCTAAGCCACAGCAAACTTCATAGCCCTGAACACTGACATACAGCTGCAAATTAACACAACACACAGAAAACCTGGCACTCGCCAGCAGATTCACAGTAATGTTTAAAAGCAAAACTGGGGAAAGTCAGTTACATTTGGTGCCAAAGGATCAAGCTCAGGACCACGACAAGGTCTCCACCTTCCTGGGACCCTAAACCAGCACCCACACAATGCATTCTTCCAAAAAAAACAACAGTCTGTGAGTGCGGTCCATTCCTGTGTTTTGTTTTTTACATAGGGGAGGTTACAAAAGCCTATGTCACCCTGGGAGGTTCCCAGTTGGTTTGTTTGGAAGTATGCATTGTGTGGGTGCTGGTTTAGGGTGTGTTGTATATATATATATATATATATATATTTATATATATATATATATATATATATATATATATATATATATATATATATATATATATATATATATAATGCAATAACGAGCAGTCTTAATGGCAACTGCCAGGGTGCCAGCGGTTAAATATATCAAATAGGAGAAGGCACTCACTGGTCTTTTCAAGTGTACTTTATTTCAAAAGCCTGACGTTTCGGGGACACACTCCCCTTCCTCAGACCTTATTTATTTTCTCTTCTTTCCCCCTTTTTTTCTCTTTTTTTACAGTCACTTCATTACTGGCTGTTTCTGTTTCTGATACCTGTGGGAAATAACAGCAATATACAGTTTAATTATTCTAGAAGCATGAAAATGACAAACACTAAGCAATATTCTTCATGATTTCCTTTGATTTTAGTGTTCCTTTTATAAGAGACCCAAGATAAGCATAAAAATAATTCAAGCACAACTTTTATTCTAATATTTGGGATATAGGTACCTAAAATATTATAAACTGAGTTTTATAGTGATCTCCGGCATCCCTAGCTGCCGTCTATCTCCCTTACAATCCATAATAAATGCCTCTGCCAGGCTGATCTTACACATCGCTCCTCATCTGCTGCACCTCTCTGGCAGTCCCTTCACTGGCTTGCTCTAACCTCCAGAATAAAACATAAAATCCTGACTCTAACTTTTAAAGCTCTCAATAACACTGCTCCACCCTAAGGAGGTAGATTTGTTTGTAATGTTTATCTTACACACCAATTGGTTTGATTTCAGACACTATGAGAATCACTTGATCATGTGACCAATTAATGAATAGGGGGGGGGGGTGTTTTTAGCATCCATGTTATTTGTTGGATGTGTGTATAAATTGTAGCAAGTCCCAAATGTTTGAATCAGCCTGAAGGAACAGTATTGTATACTGAGAAACGTGATGCTGTACTATATTTGTGTTCAATAAAACACTTGATTTTAAGTAACTTGCTACCAATTGTATCTTTTGGCAATATCCCTTCTATACCTGACGGTTTGAGCCAGAAGGGTGGATTCCCTAGGGCTATTACACAGAGACCCACAGACATCTGTGCCTGGTGAGCCAAGAGGAGAGTTTTACCGGACAACTCTGAGGATCCAGCCTGCCCTGTTTGCACTACATTTTAGTGCTTCATCAAATGTGAGTGTACTGTCTCAAGCTTATCACTCCAGTTATTTCATACAGAATTATGCTATGTGGCGTCTTCTCTACTCTTTTTTTAGAACTACTTTGATGTGGAAGGCCTTATACCTCGAGGAGAGCAGCCTACCTATACCACAGACACACGTTATCATTTGGATGCCATATGTTTGGACTCTATATGCGGTGTAGTACATACTTTTTATATCTTGTATTTACTGTGGCAATATAGTTTGTGCTAGCTGATTGATGATACAATATTGCATGTAATAGTAAAATTAAGTATTCTACAGATATTGTATAAGAACACTTTCTTTTGTGTCTTATCTGTGTATATTTTGTGATATTTTTGATAGCGCCCCTATCATTAGGGTGGTATTATAAAATATCAAAAATGTAGTTTTTCTATTACTCTCAGAGAGGCTGGTGAGCAACCAAATTCTGAACCCTGCTGCTCCTACAAGTTACATAGTGATTGTTTGATATGTGCAGAAGCTCATTTATATCTGGCTACAGCACATGGGATAAGATAGACTCTCAACAAGCTTTTCAGGGTGTGTTTCGCTGGATTGCAAAACAATGCAAATTTAAATGCCTTTAAATCATTTCTATTGTACGCAGATATTTTACAATGCAGTGCATAATACATATATACAAATATTTAATGTCCTTCTTTCTACCATACAGCCATAATGTTAAAACACACACAACATTTCCATCAATGTTAAAGGGACAGTACACTGTAAAATAGTTTTTCCATTAATGTATTTTAAATGACTTGTTATACCAACTGCAGAGTAAAAAATATTTGAGAAATTCCATTTTCATGCTTATTTGTGTATATGAAGTAGCTGATTTTGTGCTTTGAAACCACAGCCTATTACAATGGGTTGAACTTAAAGGTGATATCAGATCTCATTATGTTCTAAGTTTGTGTAAACAGACTTGCTTCCTTATCTTTTATTTGGCTGGAACACCAAAGCTCAATACATAGAGAGAACAATGGAAAATGATCATTTTATTACTTAACTATCCTGCATCCCACTGAGAGTGTAATCTCTTCTGCTGGCTGTGTATACTTAGGCTATTCAATAGCCTATACTCCAGTATTAATTTGTTCAGTATAGGTGACGATACCACAGGCTAAATCAGCTATTTCAAATGCTGAAATAGGAGTAAAGGAGCTACTTGTAACCAATTTAATACACTCTAGCAGGTTAAAAGGATCATTGGGAATAATTTAAAGGGGAGAACATTTTTGGGTGTACCGTCCCTTTAATTACATTTCTACAAAATAGTGAGTGACATTGGCTTACGTAGTGTGAATACACATTTGTGCTATAGATTAGGCTTGTGCTCTCATTTCATTACATATTCTTCACAGAGCCCAGGGCCATGCTAATAAGAGTCATAGCGTGGCAGATTGCAGAGCCTGCACTAAAGAAGAAGGTTCTTTAGCGCAAGCTTTGGGATCCGCAAAGTTATGCATCCTATTAGCGCAGCCCTGGGCTCTGTGAAGAAAGCTTGTGCTTATTATAGCTCCCACAGCATGCGGAAAGTAAGTATACGGCTACAAGTGACATTGTTTTCACCTATAGCAAAGGAACATTTATGTTTGTTTTAACGAAAACAGATGTAAATGTTACTGAATATTCAGAATACCAAATAGTGCAGCAGGCGATTTTTTATAAATAGTAAATGTACTGAATATTCAATACAAAATATTTATTTCTAACAAGTTTTTTGCTGCTGCACAAGTCTACTATAGATTAAAAACATGTGCACGGTAAGAAGAAAGTGAAAGTTTCTGAGCGCAGTGCTTTCTAATAATGTTACCTGATGATCTAAAGCTCTCTGCTCTGGTGAGATTATCTAAGAGGTCTGGTCAGTACTGTAATGTCCCTCACCGAAGTTTAGAAAAGCACATTTTAGCTTAAAAGCTATCCACAGTCTTGCTATCCACAGTTCTAAATGTAAATGAGAAACACATACATTGCAATACAAAGCCCCAAAAGATTTTTCTGTGATTTCTCTCCATGCCGGCGAGTTTCTGATCATTAGGCCTATAGGGTGCTTAGTGATATAATATCACAGGCCAGTATTTGGAAGGTGCCTGAGTTTAAAATTTATCCTGAAGGCAATTGGACAAGAACCATTAGGCCCCATAAGGACATAGAGGCCCATTTATCAAGCTCCGTATGGAACTTGTGGGCCCGTGTTTCTGAAACAGCAGTTATGAAGCAGCCATCTAAAGACCCTGTCCACCTGCTCTGAGCAGGCAGACAGACATCGCCGGAAATCAACCCGATCAAGTACGATCGGGTTGATTGACACCCCCTGCTGGCGGCCCATTGGCCGCGAGTCTGCAGGGGGCGGCGTTGCACCAGCAGCTCTTGTGAGCGATGTCTGTCTGACCTAATCCGCACTGTCGGATCAGGTCCGACAGACATTGATAAGTAGAGGCCATATCCTTAAATACATCTTCTAGGGACTGGGCACAAAAAAGAAGGTCACACAAATATGGTATTGAGGACAGAGAGCAGGTGAAAGACCATAGAAAAAATAGATAAAGAATTTAGGTATTTTTATTTACCAGTAACTAACATTATAGTTTGTAGCACTTGTGCTTCAGTTTATAAAATTATAGATCTCCACCACATGACTATTTTACTTTAGGGTCTCAACAGTATGACTTTAAATAAAGTGGATAGCTTTTAGTGACTGTATAGCCTAATGACAGGGCAGATTGCACTTTAAAAGGTAAACTTGTTAAAAAATGTGCAGTACATTTAAAAATAAAAATTAAAAAAAATCTGAAGCTTTTACCCCCAGTTATAGGCTGCTCCTTATAACCTAGAAAAGCATATGTGAGTTTATGTGCACAGCCTAACAACAACCTAAGGATATGCTGTGTCGATATCATATTCTAAACCTTTTCTGAGTTTCCCATTGGAGGTTTGGTGATGCCCCTAATATACAGTATACCTCTCCCATTGGAAGTTTGGTGATGCCCCTAATATACAGTATACCTTTCCCATTGGAAGTTTGGTGATGCCCCGAATATACAGTATTCCTAGTTAATACTCTATTACTGGCCCCTCCTTTTTTCAGTAAATATACTTAGATCACTTGTGAGAGCTGCATATCATTTGTTCTCTGTTTTTCTTTTATAATCTAAACACTTTATTGGGTGAACCATTCAGCTTAATAGTTTTTTTAAAGTATGCACCATAGTGCTAATATTATTACATTCCACATGTAATATAGGCCAAAATGTTTAATTATATGTAGTTAAAAATCTTTGCAATATACTTTTATGAAAAAGAATACGCACATATCCTATTCTAGTGGGAGCTGGTTGCTGATTGGTTCCTGCACATATTTGTCTCTTGTGATTGGCTAGTTAGATTTGTTCAGCTAACTGCCAGTAGTGCAATGTTGTTCCTTTAGCAAAGGATAACAAGATAATGAAGCAAATTTGATAATAGAAGTTAATTGGAAAGTTGTTTAAAATCGTATGTTCTATCCGAATAATGAAAGAAAATTTTGGGGTTTGCTGTCCTTTTAAACCTTTCCGGTCCTATGTCGGAATATATCCGACAAAGGGTTTTACCGCTTGCGGTCCAATGTCGGATATATTCACATAGGACCGTAAAGGTGACGAAGTTCCCAGTGACATTACCAGTGATCGATGCATAGCTAGGCTAGATCTGGTGCTGTGCACTGATCACTGGTACTAGACGGACGCCGCAGGCACGGGGACCGCTGCAGGAAGCGGAACTACTCAGACGGCACTGGCCAACAGCCATCAGAGATTCCCCGCTGTCCCTGAATGGGGAGAAATGAGAGGCTGGGTGGGAGGAGCAGGGAGGGAGGAACCTGGCAGCACAACCCTGACAGTGTGTGATATGCTGAACAGCTGAGCCTATTTGTCAATCTGCTGTCAGTCTGTGGATATATATATAGATAGATATATAGATATATATAGATATTTATAGATATATATACAGGGAGTGCAGAATTATTAGGCAAGTTGTATTTTTGAGGATTAATTTTATTATTCAACAACCATGTTCTCAATGAACCCAAAAAACTCATTAATATCAAAGCTGAATAGTTTTGGAAGTAGTTTTTAGTTTGTTTTTAGTTATAGCTATTTTAGGGGGATATCTGTGTGTGCAGGTGACTATTACTGTGCATAATTATTAGGCAACTTAACAAAAAACAAATATATACCCATTTCAATTATTTATTTTTACCAGTGAAACCAATATAACAACTCAACATTCACAAATATACATTTCTTACATTCAAAAACAAAACAAAAAGAAATCAGTGACCAATATAGCCACCTTTCTTTGCAAGGACACTCAAAAGACTGCCATCCATGGATTCTGTCAGTGTTTTGATCTGTTCACCATCAACATTGAGTACAGCAGCAACCACAGCCTCCCAGACACTGTTCAGAGAGGTGTACTGTTTTCCCTCCTTGTAAATCTCACATTTGATGATGGACCACAGGTTCTCAATGGGGTTCAGATCAGGTGAACAAGGAGGCCATGTCATTAGATTTTCTTCTTTTATACCCTTTCTTGCCAGCCACGCTGTGGAGTACTTGGACGCGTGTGATGGAGCATTGTCCTGCATGAAAATCATGTTTTCTTGAAGGATGCAGACTTCTTCCTGTACCACTGCTTGAAGAAGGTGTCTTCCAGAAACTGGCAGTAGGACTGGGAGTTGAGCTTGACTCCATCCTCAACCCGAAAAGGCCCCACAAGCTCATCTTTGATGATACCAGCCCAAACCAGTACTCCACCTCCACCTTGCTGGCGTCTGAGTCGGACTGGAGCTCTCTGCCCTTTACCAATCCAGCCACGGGCCCATCCATCTGGCCCATCAAGACTCACTCTCATTTCATCAGTCCATAAAACCTTAGAAAAATCAGTCTTGAGATATTTCTTGGCCCAGTCTTGACGTTTCAGCTTGTGTGTCTTGTTCAGTGGTGGTCGTCTTTCAGCCTTTCTTACCTTGGCCATGTCTCTGAGTATTGCACACCTTGTGCTTTTGGGCACTCCAGTGATGTTGCAGCTCTGAAATATGGCCAAACTGGTGGCAAGTGGCATCTTGGCAGCTGCACGCTTGACTTTTCTCAGTTCATGGGCAGTTATTTTGCGCCTTGGTTTTTCCACACGCTTCTTGCGACCCTGTTGACTATTTTGAATGAAACGCTTGATTGTTCGATGATCACGCTTCAGAAGCTTTGCAATTTTAAGAGTGCTGCATCCCTCTGCAAGATATCTCACTATTTTTGACTTTTCTGAGCCTGTCAAGTCCTTCTTTTGACCCATTTTGCCAAAGGAAAGGAAGTTGCCTAATAATTATGCACACCTGATATAGGGTGTTGATGTCATTTGACCACACCCCTTCTCATTACAGAGATGCACATCACCTAATATGCTTAATTGGTAGTAAGCTTTCGAGCCTATACTGCTTGGAGTAAGACAACATGCATAAAGAGGATGATGTGGTCAAAATACTCATTTGCCTAATAATTCTGCACTCCCTGTATATCTATCTATCTATATATATAGCAAACAAAAGGATTATCCCAAGCCAGGGTGAAGTAAAAAGTAAAATCTTTATTGGAATCCAAACTGGATCTTTTAAAACTGGAGGTCCAGATAAAACAAGCACACTTGTAAGGAGTACAAATTATGCTGACATGTTTCGGCTCATGGCCGTAGTCATAGCTAACAAGTACACCTGTGTTCAAATATTTAAGAGCAATACTCAAAGCTCATTGGTGGATATTTATTCAATCCTATGAGCCAACATTGTGGGGGGGTGAACAGCCCTATTTAACATTTAAACACCCTATGTACATTTCGTTCTGATATCAATTATAGTAATAAGGAATACAGTTATTTACATAACAAGTCTATTACTACATTCTACAAATATATATATAATAGTAGTAGTGATATCTGACAAAATAGAAAGAATTAAACAGAAACTGATAAAAAAGTAAAATGAGAGACATGCGAATAGCTTCATAAAATGAAAGGACCAAATTATGTTATCATAGCAAATAGTTTCTATGTGATATTATTAGAATTAAATCTATCAATATATAAATATATGTAAGGCTTATATAAAACATGTATATAAGGGCACATTAAAGAGAATATATGTCTCAAACATAAGTTTGAACTCCAATTAGGTCTAAATGTAGACATGCAAATTGTCAATTAGATAGCCTCCAATATCATATAATATAGCAATAAATATATATGACTAGCTGTATATAAACCTAAGTATATTTGAGGAAATAATGCAAATGTCCAACACATAGACACGGGGCAATTATAGTTTGAATATAATGAATACACCCTATGAAGTAAAAACAACAACAGTATTGTTTCAAAGTTAACTATCAATACTTTGGATATGGAAATCCCTATAGAGAGTATATAGCTTTTTTTTTTAAATGCTATATCGATGATCTTTTGTTGATTTGGAGAGGACCAGAAGATATTCTCCAAAAAGTTTTGGTAGATTTAGATACTAATGACTTTGGTCTGAAATTTACCTTTGAAATACAAAGAGAGTGCATCAACTATCTAGATGTTACCCTCACAGCTAGTGAACAGGGAAACATCATAGGTGACATATACAGGAAACCAATCACAAAAAACACTTTGTTACACGCTAGAATCTGTCACCCAAAACATGTGCCTTTTGCAGTGGCAAAAGGCCAATTGATTAGGGTAAAGAGGAATTGTACACAAGAGACAACATACAAAGAACAAAAGATCATGAGATCTAGGTTACAGAAGAGAGGCTATCCTAAACATGTGTTGGATAGGGCACAAAGACAAGTGGATCTAATAGACAGGAACAGTCTTTTATCTAACTCGAATAGACCAAACAAGACCATCAATTGTAATAAAGTCACTTTCTCTTGTAAGGTGTATCCAGTCCACGGGTTCATCCATTACTTGTGGGATATTCTCCTTCCCAACAGGAAGTTGCAAGAGGACACCCACAGCAGAGCTGTCTATATAGCTCCTCCCCTAACCCCCACCTTCAGTCATTCTCTTGCAACTCTCGACAAGATAGGAAGTATCAAGAGATATGTGGTGACAGTGTAGTTTTACCTTCAATCAAGAGTTTGTTATTTTTAAACGGTACCGGCGTTGTACTGTTTTACTCTCAGGCAGAAATTAGAAGAAGAATTCTGCCTGGAGGTTGATGATCTTAGTGGCTTGTAACTAAGGTCTATTGCTGTTCTCACACATAACTGAAGAGTATGGGAAAACTTCAGTTGGGGGAACGGCCTGCAGATTACCTGCTTTGAGGTATGTTCAGTATTTTTATTTCTAGAGAGATGAATAAGTTCTAGAAAATGCTGACAGAGCCTTGTGTATTTGAGGTAAGCTAGATGCAGTGATTTAACAACGACTGGGATCATGCTTACAAAACAGGGTAATACTCATGTTAATACTCATATTACTTAGTGACAAAACGTTTACATGTTTCATAAATAGAACGTTTTTTCTCTGAGTGAGATAAGTCTTTATTTGGGGCCTAGTTTCCACATGGCTAGTCAGATACTCCTAGGAGTATTTTCTTAAGGCCCCTCTGACATCCAGTACATGGTGGGAGGGGCCTATTTTCACGCTCTAGATGCGCAGTTTCCTTCAGACTGAGACATCCAGCTTCCCTAGAGGAGTCCTCTGGCATCTGAGGACCATTATAAGGGGTTTATTTCTGCACTAAATCGTATTTGAGGGCAGGTAGGAGCCTCAGCAGAGCTGTGGCAAGGTGCTCAACTGTCTTTTACCGGTGGTTGACTTTTTTTTAAATCCGGCTTGGGGGCTAAGAGGTTAATCATCCATTTGCAAGTGGGTGCAATGTTGCTTTAGTCCCTTACGCATACTGTAAAAATTTCGAAGTCTTTACTGTATTTTTACACTGTTTTGCAGTTTAACTGCTAGTTTTTTTCTCTTAAAGGCACAGTAACGTTTTTGTTTAATTGCTGTTTCACATTTATTAAAGTGTTTTCCAAGCTTGCTTGTCTCATTACTAGTCTGTTAAACATGTCTGACATAGAGGAAACTCCTTGTTCAATATGTTTGGAAGCCATTGTGGAACCCCCTCTTAGAATGTGTACCAAATGTACTGAAATTTCTATAAACTATAAAGACCATATTATGGCGCTTAAAGATTTATCTCCAGAGGATTCTCTGACTGAAAAGAGGGAGATTATGCCATCTAGCTATCCCCATGTGTCAGAACCTATAACTCCCGCTCAAGTGACGCCAAGTACATCTAGCGCGTCTAATTCTTTTACCTTACAGGACATGGCGGCAGTTATGAATGCTACTCTCTCAGAGGTATTGTCCAAACTGCCAGGGTTACAAGGAAAGCGAGACAGCTCTGGGGCTAGAACAAATACAGAGCTTTCTGACGCTTTAATACCTGTGTCCGATATACCCTCACAATACTCAGAAGCCGAGGCAGGAGAGCTTCTATCTGTGGGTGACATTTCAGATTCAGGGAAGGCGTTGCTTCAGTCTGACTCTGAAATTACAGAGTTTGAATTTAAGCTTGAACACCTCCGCTTATTGCTTAGGGAGGTTTTAGCGACTCTGGATGACTGTGAACCCATTGTAGTTCCAGAGAAATTGTGTAAGATGGACAAATACTTTGCAGTGCCTGTTTACACTGATGTTTTTCCAGTCCCTAAGAGGATTTCGGAAATTATTACTAAGGAATGGGATAGACCAGGTGTGCCGTTCTCTCCCACTCCTGCTTTTAAAAAGATGTTTCCCATAGATGCCGCCATACGGGACTCGTGGCAGACGGTCCCTAAGGTGGAGGGAGCAGTCTCTACCCTAGCTAAGCGTACAACTATCCCCGTCGAGGACAGTTGTGCTTTCCTAGATCCTATGGATAAAAAATTGGAGGGTCTCCTTAAGAAAATTTTTATACATCAAGGTTTTATCCTCCATCCTCTTGCATGCATTGCCCCAGTTACTGCTGCAGCGGTTTTTTGGTTCGAGTCTCTTAAGTTAGCTAATTCCTTTATCTCTGACGCCGTTTTTCAGTTAACCAAGCTAACGGCTAAGAATTCAGGTTTTGCCATTCTGGCACGGAGGGCGCTATGGCTTAAGTCCTGGTCAGCAGACGTTACTTCAAAGTCTAAGCTTCTCAACATCCCCTTCAAGGGACAGACCCTATTCGGGCCTGGTCTGAAGGAGATCATTTCTGATATTACTGGAGGAAAAGGTCACGCCCTTCCTCAAGACAGGTCCAATAAGTTAAGGACCAAACAGAATAATAATAACAGGCTCAGGGTTCGTGGACTCAGGAGGAAGCCCTCCTTCCGATAAACATTCTGGAACTCAGAGTGATATTCAATGCTCTTCAGGCTTGGCCTCAGCTAACTGCAGTCAGATTCATCAGATTTCAGTCAGACAATATCACGACTGTAGCCTATATCAACCATCAGGGGGGAACAAGGAGTCCCCTGGCAATGATGGAGGTTTCCAAGATAATTCTTTGGGCAGAGGTTCACTCTTGCCATCTCTCAGCTATCCATTTCCCAGGAGTAGAGAACTGGGAGGCGGACTTTTCATCCGGGGGAGTGGGAGCTCCATCCGGAGGTATTTGCCCAGCTGATTCAACTATAGGTCAAACCAGAACTGGGCAAGAGACGTACTGGATACACCACAAGAGAAAGAAATTTATCAGGTAAGCATAAATTTTGTTTTTGTGATAGACTATAGTGAAGACTATAGTACAATGTGTAAAATAGTCAAAAAGCATTTCAATATGTTATCTGCTGATGACAAATTGGTGAATTGTGTTAATGAGGGTCTACGGTGCTCCTATAGAAGATGTAAGACACTTGGTAATATGCTTGCCCCCTCAGAGTTACCCACTACATCCCAGCCACATAGTGGTTCTTAATTAACTCATAAAGGGATGTACAAATGTGGGAGATCTAGATGTAGACCATGTGAATTTGGTCTCTTCTCTGAGAACTTTTGTTCTGAAATAACGGGAGAGACGTTTACTATTGACACATGCTTAAATTGCACATCATCTTATGTAATCTACTTGTTGACATGTATAGAATGTCACCTACAGTATGTAGGTTTAACTACTACTGACGCCAACACACGCATTAGGAACCATCTTTCAACTATTAAAATTGGAGAAGCCAGTACTCCACTTGTCAGACACTTTGCTAATGTACATCAGAAAAGCAATAGGACATTTAGATGGCAACTAATTGAACAGATTGGTCACCCCCGGAGGGGGGAAGACAGAAGTAGGCTATTTGGGAAGAGAGAGATGTTCTGGATTTTTAAATTACAGACACGAGTGCCCAGAGGACTCAACTCTGAATATGATTTGATCAACTATTGGAAATAATATCCCAATTTTGGATTATCTTGAAATTATGTTGGTGACATCTCTCTCTTTCCCAATTTGGCATACACAATTGGAGACACATATGTATACAAAACAGTGACATTAATAAAGAAATGTCACAATGAACCTATACTTGTTCACAGACTCACTACACGATTTTCTTTACACCTCATTTAGAGTGAAATTGGGCTAATCCTGCATATATATTATGTCAATCTACAATATGAATCAGAATAGATGTAGTATGAGACATTTAAGTATTAATAGTTAACTTTGAAACAATACTGTTGTTGTTTTTACTTCATAGGATGTATTCATTATATGCAAACTATAATTGCCCCGTGTCTATGTGTTGGACATTTGCATTATTTCCTCAAATATACTTAGGTTTATATACAGCTAGTCATATATATATATATATTGCTATATTATATGATATTGGAGGCTATCTAATTGACAATTTGCATGTCTACATTTAGAGCTAATTGGAGTTCAAACTTATGCTTGAGACATATATTCTCTTTAATGTGCCCTTATATACATGTTTTATATAAGCCCTACATATATTTATATATTGATAGATTTAATTGTAATAATATCACATAGAAACTATTTGCTATGATAACATAATTAGGTCCTTTCATTTTATGAAGCTATTCGCATGTCTCTCATTCTACTTTTTTACCAGTTTCTGTTTAATTCTTTCTATTTTGTCAGATATCACTACTACTATTATATATATATTTGTAGAATGTAGTAATAGACTTGTTATGTAAATAACTGTATTCCTTATTACTATAATTGATATCAGAACGAAATGTACATAGGGTGTTTAAATGTTAAATAGGGCTGTTCACACACCCACACTGTTGGCTCATAGGATTGGATAAATATCCACCAATGAACTTTGAGTAATGCTCTTAAATATTTGAACACAGGTGTACTTGTTAGCTATGACTACAGCCATGAGCCGAAACATGTCAGCATAATTTGTACTCCTTACAAGTGTGCTTGTTTTATCTGGACCTCCAGTTTTTAAAGATCCAGTTTGGATTCCAATAAAGATTTGACTTTTTACTTCACCCTGCCTTGGTATAATCCTTTTGTTTGCTGCCTATCTCAACCAGGCATACCTAAGGCTTAGGGAGCTCCCGGATTGCCCCATTTCCAGAGGGAATTGCAGTCCGCGATTCTAACATCCCCATTGGTCGAGGACCGCACGTGATCGGACATACCTCCTGGAGCCACATGCACGCCGCTGAGATGAGAGCAGAGAGCGTGAACGCTGTAAGGCCCAGATCTACAAACATCCACATTGGTTGAGGACCGCACATGATCGGACACACCTCCTGGAGCCATACACACGCCGCTGATAGAGTGGGGATACTCTGGTGTAATATATAGTCATTGATTGGATGGGGCATATGTTCTCATATATGTGAACTTTATTATACTACGGTTTTGGATATCAGGTGTTAAACCCCCCTTTTTCTCTACATATATCTATATATATATATATATATTGGGACACATCACTTTCCCATAGTAAAATAACTGCACACTTCCCATCTGTATCCCTAAGGCTGATGGTAAAATAAATAAGACCTGCTAGCGCACTTATTAAAAATGAACAGGACCGGAAAGGGTTAACCCCTTATTGACCAAGGATGTACCAGGTACGTCCTGCAAAAACTGTCAGTTAGTGACAATGGACGTACCTGGCACGTCCTTGGTCTAATTGAGTGCTGGAAGCGATTGTGATCGCTTACAGCAGTTCTCAGGGTATTGCAGTGATGCCTCAATATATATATACCCAGGTGGCCCTCGGTTTATGACGGTTCAATTTGCGCCGTTTCAGAATAACGCCCTTTTTTCAGTCGTGAAAAGCATTGACTGCTATTGAAAGCATTAGCACAAGCATACATTAAAATAGCCAGTACGTGGAGCTGTCCGCTTGTGTTGCACCAAACACATGCAAAGAAAAGCAAGCCAGACGTGATCAATGGATCAGCTTTCAAAGGAACAAGATCTAGCAGCCACTTTTGCAGAAAAAGGCAAGTAAAAAACGTTTTTGTTCATTAAACTTAGTTTGATGATGATACAGTCTGTTGTGTGATTAAACACAGGCAGGCTGAAATTAATCAGTGTATAACCAGACCTGAGCAATGGAGCCATTTTTAAAGGAACAAGATCTAGCAGCCACTTCCCTTAGCTGCAGAAAAATGCAAGTAAAACAACGTTTTTCTTCATTAAACTTAGTTTGATGATGATACAGTCTGTTGTGTGATTATTTTGTTTTTGTTCATTAAACTTAGATTGATGATGATACAGTCTGTGTTTGTGTGATAATTTTATTAGGTGCGGTTTAGCAAATGTATTTGTTTATTAAACTTAGTTTAATGATGAAACAATCTATTTTATTAGGTTAATAATGCTGTTTAGCATTTAAAGTCTTCATTTCAAAGCTTTAAAAATAATGTATTAGGTGTTACTTATGTCAATTTTGAGAGGGGCCTGGAACCTAACTCCCTCACTTCCCACTGACTTACATTATAAACTGGGTTTCAATTTACAACGGTTTTGATTTACAACCATTCCTTCTGGAACCTAACCCTGGCGTAAACTGAGGGCTACCTGTATATATATTGAGGCATCCTGCAATACCCTTTTTCAAGCATCCGATGCAGAGAGAGGCACTCTGTGGCCCTCCCTGCACCGGTAGCGATGGTGCCGATCGTTGGTGGGTGTGAGCTTAGCAGGGAGGCGGGTGGGCGGCCCATCGCTATCCGGCATCCGGTTGCTGTAAGTGCAATGTGCACGGTGGGTGCCGGGAGTGTGTGGGGGGGAGCCTGCGGGGGGCGCGCGTGCGCAGCAACCACTACCATCAGTAATCCCTGAATTGCAGCTTGAGAGGGAGGGGGGGAAAGTAATAAATAAACATAAATATCAAAGGATCTGGGAGGGGGAGGGGGCAGCTACACTACAGAAAAAGCTATCTTTTATAAAAAAAAATAAAAAAAAATGTTTTGGGGGGGCAAACTTTGTAGCCAGTACCCAAGATGGCGGCAAATAGGTAGCGGGGAGGTTTAGAGAGCTGTTTGGGGGGATCTGGGAGGTTGAGGGCTAAGGGGGGAGGGTTCTTTTACAGCTAAATAGATAATTAAAAAAACAAAAAAAAAACCTTTTATTTTAGTACTGGCAGACTTTCTGCCAGTACTTAAGATGGCAGGGACAATTGTGGGGTGGGGGAGGGAAGAGAGCTGTTTGGGAGGGATCGGGGGGTGGGATGTGTCAGGTAGGAGGCTGATCTCTACACTAAAGCTAAAATTAACCCTGCAAGCTACCTAATTAACCCTTCACTGCTGGGCATAATACAAGTATGGTGCGCAGCTGCATTTAGCGATCTTTTAATTGCCAAAAAGCAACACCAAAGCCATATATGTTTGCTATTTCTGAACAAAGGGGTTCCCAGAGAAGCATTTACAACCATTTGTGCCATAATTGCACAAGCTGTTTGTAAATAATTTCAGTGAGAAACCTAAAGTTTGTGACAAAATTTGTGAAAAAGTGAACGATTTTTTTTTATTTGATCGCATTTGGCGGTAAAATGGTGGCATGAAATATACCAAAATGGGCCTAGATCAATACTTTGGGTTGTCTTCTAAAAAAAATATATACATGTCAAGGTATATTCAGGGATTCCTGACAGATATCAGTGTTCCAATGTAACTATCGCTAATTTTGAAAAAAAGTGGTTTGGAAATAGCAAAGTGCTACTTGTATTTATTGCCCCATAACTTGGAAAAAAAGCAAAGAACATGTAAACATTGGGTATTTCTAAACTCAGGACAAAATTTATAAACTATTTAGCATGGGTGTTTTTGGTGGGTTGTAGATGTGTAACAGATTTTGGGGGTCAAAGTTCGAAAAAAGTGTGTTTTTTTCCATTTTTTTCCTCATATTTTATATTTTTTTTATAGTAAATTATAAGATATGATGAAAATAATGGTATCTTTAGAAAGTCTATTTAATGGCAAGAAAAACGGTATATAATATGTGTGTGTACAGTAAATGAGTAAGAGGAAAATTACAGCTAAACACAAACACAGCAGAAATGTAAAAATAGCCTTGGTCCCAAACGGTCAGAAAATGAAAAAAAAAAAAGTGGTGTGGTCCTTAAGAGGTTAACCATGAAATTTATTGGTCTTCTAAATTCCAGAGTAAAGTAATGGGCACTGTCATGTTTTAATTGAAGTTTACTTTAGAGAAACAAAATTACTTTTTTTTAGAAACTAAACAATATTTAAACAACTCATATAATTGTAAACAGTACATCTACATATTCTTCTAAGGCTAATATTTGCTTTGAATACATCATTAAGTCACGCATGTATTTACTGTTTAATGTGATGGTAAATGTATGCTGTTTGTTAGACATATTTGAAGATTACCTAACCTCAGCAAATAAACCACTAAAAAAATTAAATTTTATCAAGTAGTTCTATAATAAATGTATGATTTATTCCTACTGTGTTCGTCTCCTTCCTCTGCCCCCTTATATCTCCGGTTGCAAATAGTCAGTGATACAGAGCAGGGGTGTCAAACTCATTTGAGTCACCCTCACGGCCCATTTTCCATGTGCAACTCATGTGGACACTACCTAAATATCTTACCATTGCTAAACAAAGCAGTGGTGTTGGCTAAAACTGTATACATTTCAAATGATTGCTTTTTGTAACTCCTAAGTAACTTCTCTGGATGAAATGTACTCTAATACTTTTAAGAAGGAGACACACTCTGGTTGCTCTCCCATGTTTTTTTTTTTTTCTCTAGCAGCCCTGTTCGAGCGCTCTCACAGTTTAGCATACGCATGCGCATAGTATACCATTTTCTTTGTATTATAAACAATGGATTAAAATGCTGTCGGCATAGCGAACCACTGTTTATATAGTGATAGACGTATACCTGTTGTGATAACTGCCGAGAATCTATTTACGTGTGAAACTTTGGTAGAGAAAGGCCCTAACTCAACAGACTACATATATAGCACTCTTGGGGGTTAATATAGGGTATAGTTCTAAATGGTATGAAAGACTTTGTTCCTATAGGCAAATTAGAGTTGCTGATGGTCTAGTGAGTTTGCGTGTTCAACGTTAAAACATAACTTTTATTGTGTCAAAATTAATAAAAAATACTGGAAATAAATTTAAAAACACACTTAGATGCTAAAGACTCAGTGGTTAACCTGTTCTTTATAAGTAGATTCTAGCCAGGTAGGTCATAGGTTATACTGGTAGCCTTCTTAAGTAAAATTGCATCAAGTTAATTTAACCTGATGCAGACTTATAACAAGAGGTCATGTAATAGTTGTGTGTATATCTATGTAATAGACAAAACAGGGTAAGATATTCTGTAGTCTTAAATAGTAATAATCTTAATAAGATATTGCTTTGTTATCCACAACAGTTACCGTGTATTACAATTTGACCATTTGTCAATACAGCTCTGATTCTATTGTATCACCTCAATACTTTCTACTGGTGGGTATTATACTTCGTATGCTAACGTGGGGTGATAAGAGTACCATAAATCCTATTAAGGAGATTAATACTGCTATAGTCAGCAATTTTTAACCTAATGTGTTCATTTTGAATGTCAGATTAGTAATCCACATAAGGAAAGCCCCTACTATCTTCATAGGATTATCGTAGGCTCATGTGTTTGACGTGACACTTGTACTTTATGATTCACATATATTGGTTAAAGATTTTTTAATATACAATTATAACCCTTGAGTAGGGTGTGCTGAAATAGTTTTTAGATTAATTGTGGGTTCAAGTATTTTTATATAGCTTGTATGTACTATAAATTAATATTGCCCACTCTAATAAATCTACATTCAGCCCATTAATTATAAGTTAGTGTGTTTGGCATACTGCTAATGTTACACCAGTACCCACTCTCTTGAAATGCTTGTTGTGGTATCAAGTATCTTACTATATGCTTATGAACCCTCTTGGATAGCTCTATTTGCTGAGATAAATCGAACTTTGGCACATTTATTATACGCTTATATATTGGCACACTACTTGTATGTCATATACAGGAGCTCGACTCATGCAATGTTCAACATATTTGTTGTTGGTTCGTGTGTTTAGTGCAAGATTTGTTTGTTAGAGCAGTGCCCCTATGCATAAATGAAAATTCAGCGCATATACAGGTTCAAGGCTAAAGATATTCAGATAGAGCTGGTCAGTAAATATAGTATATTATGTTTACAGATATTAATGATCCCACCAACTTGTTGTAGACTTATAATTATAACGTAACCGTTATTATCAAATGAGTGAGGGAGGTAATCTTTAATTTGATATAGATGTACAATTTGTATACCATGTTTTTTCAAGGCAGTGTTAATTCTCATAACTAAAAATTCAGCATGTCTATATCCTACACGCTATAACTACTCAGGTACAGTCCATCCGTTTTTGGTATGGAGTATTACAATTTAAAATATTGATGATACCACACGTTAGTTGTAAGTTTATAGCTATAATAAAATATTTACACAAATGTGAGGGGTGTACTCACTTTTGTGAGATACTGTATATATATATATATATATATATATATATATATATATATATATATATATATATATAGTGTGTGTATATAAATATAAAGTATGTGATTTTAGTTTATAGAGAAAATTGAACACACATAAAGTAATGCTGCATGTGTCAAATAATTCCTTATGCACTTATTTGTGTTTGCCTTTTTCTTTTTATAAAAATGTGGCTCTTTAAAGTCTCACAGGTTTTAATGATCTTGCTACTGTAGCGCATGTAAATCACAATGCCGGAACAAACAAATACAGTCATTGTAATGGAGAACTGAATGGAGGTTGCACACATGTGCATCCTATAACAGTAAGAGCGCTCGCTCTTTAAGCAATAAGCATATTATAATTATTATTTTTCATATTATTTTTCATGCGAGTCTGACATCCCTGATGTAGAGAGTGGTCCCACTCACTCTCTATGTAGAAGGAGGAATGCACACTCCCAAGAAAGTAATGCATGCATGCGCAATAGCTCTTCATCCGCTCCAATGTAAACAATGAATCACACGATTTATTCTTTCCATTTACATTGAGATCTTAGAAAATATGCATAACATGTTGAATAAACATACTTTAAAAGAAAATTGGGAGTCGGACCACAGCAATATTTCTCAAGTCTGCTGCTTAGAGTGAGTCTCTGCTTTTAATGACATAAGCATGGATTTCCTTTTAATGACGATTGTGCATGCATGTAACATTTACGCACACAGAGACAGTGAGGCTGATACAAAGTCCAGCATATGTGCAGGTATGTCAAAGTTTTTTTTTTTGTCTTGTAGTGCCATATGGCACACATAGCCATTGGATATTTATGATACGCCAGTAAAATAAATAAAAACAGCAGCTGCGAAGGGCAGACGGAGCAGGGAACAAATATAGAGTCAAGATAAGTAATAATTTTAATATTAGGCATACCAATCATGAATGAAACTTGTGAAGTAATAATTTCAATACTTGTGTGCAGGTTTGGCAATTTACCAACACTTTTAAGGGACAGAAAAAAGCTGTGCACAACTACAAAAGAATAGTAACTACTCACTGTGTTACTGCATTTCATCCTGTTCCTGCAGCTCTTTTCATGTCAGTTTTCCTGTTTTAATAGCTTAAAAGGGCCATATTCTGACTCTCCATCTCTTTATACTCGGCACTGACATCTTTTAGCTCAAGTATTCTCACAACCTGTGACAGAAGCAGTGCATTTACATATCAATGAGGTTGTCAACTTTTTGACAGCTGTATAATGTGCTTCAGGTTATGGTGCATGATACAAAGCAGGAGCTGTACATTTTTGCATCTGCTTCATTGCTATATATTATTGTTAAGTGCTTTTTAAAATATATTTTGTGTAAGTGTAAAACTGTGAAAAAAATGCAAAGCTCACATGATGTTTCATGCACACTAATTTCAAGCAAATGATACAGCAGTAAAAAAGTGACCAATATCACTGATCTGTGAGTGTGCACTGCTTCTGTCACAGGCTGTGAGAATACCTGAGCTCCAACATGGCGGTGCCCAGTATGAAGAGGTGGAGCTGCAATATCTGACACCTTTAAGCTATTAAAACAGGAAAACCGATTTGAAAAGAGATACAGGAACAGGATGAAATGCAGTAATATAATAAGTAGTTACTGTTCTTTTATAGTTCAGCACAGCAGTTTAATGTCCCTTTAACATCCCTGTAACTTTGGTTAACATTAAACTTGCCAAATCACAAGCATATCTACATATTTAAAGTGGTTAGTTTGTTTGTGGGCAGTATACCTCCAGCTGATTTCATGCACAGTCAAAATATAATCCAACTAGGAAAATAGTACAGTATAGCCCCTGTGTTAAAATGTTAGCCTTTACATATGTTATTCCCCTATTTTGTTCTTAAGGACTTTTAATTTATATTATGTATAAACATGATGAACTTTATTTGAAAAGCGGAATCATTGAAGACTGACTCATCCAGCACCAACTAAGGTAATAGTGGCTGATATGAATCTCCAGGACCTCACCTTCTGTTAATCCCTTTGTAGAGTCTCCACTCCTAAGGCATGAATATATTTCACTGAGGCTTCCTAAAGATCTAATTTTAAGGACGGCAAGATGCCATGTCTCCAATTGTGAAATATAATTTTTTTTATTTTTTTATTCTTTAAATCTTTTATTGAGGTTCTTAACGGTTACAGTCAAACAAATAATGCAAGTATACACTCTTTCACAAAAACAGAATAGAGTCAAGACGTTCCCAAGTTAGACCAACACTGCTCCTATATATCTGTGCGATAGCTATCAGGTAACAGGTGACAAAAGCTAGGTTACATCAAACAGTCATGAATGCATAAACACCGTCAGCACTTCCTTATTCTCAGGGGAATGACAATAAACACAAGTTTGCTGTGGAAGTAACAATTAGAGCATCTATGAAAACATTTTGAGAAAACGTAAAAAGAAACATCCTTGATAACATTGCAGTAATCTAGATTGAAGGAAATAAGAGTAAATAAGCATATGTGAAACCTCATTTTTCTTTTTTAAAGTAATAGGTATGTGGCAACTACTGGACTGGTCTCTCTTGGACCAAATACATCGTTAACATTATGTCATATGGTAGTTGCATAGAGGCCACTTTTGGGCCACTTGATAACATTGGTATGTAGTTTTAGAATAATACCTAGGAAAAACATCTAGTTAATGCTAATGGTTGCTATATTAAACTTTATTAAATTATGTTATATTATAGGGAATCATCTTATAAACCTGAAAGAACAGCCCAGTCGCGGTGCGTTACACCATATAGATGCGACTCTAGAAGTATTAGCGTTAAACTATATAGGGAAGTGAGAAAGTCTACCCAGTAAGTAGGCATATGTATTTTAATGGATGTTACCAATAAAGTCTATTTTTATTCATCATACCTACGGATCATGAACTATTTTTTTCGTTTAGGCATATGTATACACATTGAGAGACATGTGTCAACTGCAGCACCGGATCAATATGGTCAAGGCTGAAGGTATTATGTCAACACAAAAGTCAGCATATTATTTTATAGATGAGTTTCTAAAGACCACATCATATAGTAACTTTAAATTAAAGCCTGAGGGCCTGCCACCTCGGCCGCAGGTAGCATATTGCCCACTAGCGAAGATTATTAATATAAACCAATGTGATCAGATTTAACACTATATGTTGGTTCTTGTGGAGCACTCCAATGATCAGTAATGAGCAAATATGCAGTGCGTATTGATAAGTACCCAGTGCTGAGTGTGAATAACATATAATACCATAGATTGGTACCATAGTACAGTGCTTGTATCACTCAAAGCTTAGTTATAAAGGAGACCCTATAGTTAACTCAATTAACTGTTAATACTTCTATATTTAATAAGCTGTGAAGAAAACTATCTAGCCCCCCCGCCAACTGCAGATCATCAATTTTCTATAGTCTTATTTATTAAATTTGTCGAGGAGCAACTCTGCATCACTTTCACAGAACTAGTACACAGCACTGCTATGATCTAAAGTAAAATAAAACAACAGGCATGATCCACGTGGAGCTGCGCAAGCACTCTAGAAATCTCACAACCCCAGGGGATCAATTTAAAACAGAATTATAGGGGAGACACACATAAACCCCCTAGAAACCACATAGTTAATAACAACATCAGTTTATCTCTGCAAATAGTCTTGGACACAATATAGGCAAAAACTTAATTATCTAATTAGCTAAAATAGTAAGTCCCGTGTGCATAATATTAAATGTAAGTGAGACATAAGCTAGCTCTTGAGGACCTGCTAGATTAAACAACCCCATTTTTCCAAATATCTACAACAGTGAACATATTGCCCCCGACCCCACATAAGCAAAAGTCAAAAGTAAAAGTAAGTCCATCGTACATAAAAGTACAACAAACAGTCAGCAAAAGTAGCGTGGGTCAGTACAAGCCCTCTTATCCGATACCTGTGTTCCATGCCTCTACTGTGTTCTTAGAAGTTAAAAGAAACCCACCGGGGTCCCAATTTGCCTGTAGTGGGACAGTGCATTGAAAGTTGTAAGAGGGCAAAATTTTTAAAGAAGAGCTCAATATTTGCGCCTGCAAATCTCCAAGACGTTGGCTACAGACCCCAAAAAAAGCCTTCGTGTGCACATATTTTCCATTCTCCTGGGGCGCTACAAATATTGATCGGCTCGGCCCAACTACATACAGGCAATCCCCCACAAAATCAGCTCGGCATGCAGTAGCCGTGATTCCGATGTCATCCAGGGGGGCAATCCTCCCACTAGGTGCAAACATGGCCACTGCTCTCATCCCGGTTCTCATTAGAACTTGGGTATTTGATGATGCTGGTTCACTTGCCTTGTCCCAGGACGCTGCAGGCTGTGTACCCCAATGCTCCAAGACCGGCCGGGGATTCTCATATGCAGAGCAGTAGATCTCTGCATGCTCGGTGGAGCAAAGGGCTTCACTGCTGTTCGCTTCTGCCATTTTAGGAATGCTAGGCTGTGCTGCATGGTGTGAGGTAGAGAATATTTTGTGTAAGTCTGCTATTAAGCTTCGGTAGGAGTCCTCCAAGAACTGAACCATTTCACTTTCCCATCTATCAATAGCCTCCATTTTGCCGGTCAGTCTTAGATGTATTCGCACCAACAAAAAAAACTTTAGAAGTAAGGCTGATTTATCGACATAGGTGATTCCCTTCTGTGAAACAGACAGCCTGCTCACGGCTGTAATACCCCGCTCTTAGGCTAAGGGGGGTGCTGAGAACCGCGTTATGTCCGCCGCCAAGGGCCTCAGCAGTCCAGTTCAAGAGCCTGCAATCATATAAACACCGTTGGAGGATATCATTTGAGTCTTCCAAACTTGTAGTATGTATAGATAGTAATTTTGTATCTGGATGGCTTGGTGTTGTAAAGATAATCGGCGGATTATCTCTATCATGTCAGGAGCTCTTGAAATTGCAACCTTCCATGGCCGCTGCCTAGACACGCCCCCTGTGAAATATATTTATGTATAAAGATGCATAACAACATTTTCAAATAGTTTTCCTGGGAAGTTCAGGGTAAAGTTAATGTGATTTGTATGGGGTTTGGGTGGCCCCAAGTTTCTTGAAAATAACTCAGGGAATATACAGAGTAATGAAGGTCAGTGGTATCCTGCTGCCAGCTTGAGGTGACCCTAGAATTGTAGAATGAATGGCAGCTCTGTTTGAGTAAATGCTACTTCTACCATATATTACACATAATTAATAGTTCAAGCAATGAAAGTATATTGGCAGTTCCTGAAGTGTAACCTCACAGCTCTTCCATCAAATGCACAACTAATAGTCCAACTCAGCATCTTGCACTTTACTGTTTATAGCTGCAACAGAGGGCCCTGGTGCAAATTATATTTTGGGCCCCCCAAAGGTATCTCAGTAGTAAACAATAATAATAATATACATAATGCCCTGTATAATGATCTTGAGGATGGATAAATAGATATATGGACCTGCAACCTGCACTAATAAAAGGCTCCCCTGCAGTAGGATTGTACATATTCTGCACACACTTATGTATAGACTGGCTGCTATGGTCCCCCACAGCACTTGGTCCCTGGTGCAACTGCACCTGCTTCCCCAATGGTAGTTTTGCCCCTGGCTGCAACTTCCATATTTGTATACTAATATTATTTTTAATGAAAAAAATAAATAAATTGTTTAAACTCATTGCTAATCATCAGTTGTATTGTCTAGCTTAAATTCATAAAAAGATTGAATTGACTTATTGTGATGTAATTATTTTACTTTATTACTTTTGTTAAAGGGACAGTAAAGTCAAAATGAAATGATCCCGATTCAGATAGAGGGCGAGATTACATATGCGGTGCAGGATTAAGCGTAACTGCTGAAACCGGTGTTGCCCATAAATTCATCTCGCACATAGGTGTATCCAATAAACCTCGCCAGCAGTTCATAAACTGCCGTAAGTCGGATAAACTAGCGATGTCCAGAAATGTGCGTAAATACAAATTTCTGGACTTATGTCACTTTAAAAATACCCCCTAATCTAAACCGCCAATAGCTCTTAACAGGACCTTTTGTAGGGAATTGCCCAAAGTTAAACAGCTCTTTCTCTTGTAAGGTGTATCCAGTCCACGGATCATCCATTACTTGTGGGATATTCTCATTCCCAACAGGAAGTTGCAAGAGGACACCCACAGCAGAGCTGTCTATATAGCTCCTCCCCTAACTGCCATATCCAGTAATTCTCTTGCAACTCTCAACAAGCATGGAGGTAGTAAGAGAGAAAGTGGTGAAATGTAGCTGTTATTTTGCTTCAATCAAAAGTTTATTATTTTTAAATGGTACCAGAGTTGTACTATTTTGTTCCAGGCAGAAAAATAGAAGAATCTGCCTGTGATTTCTATGATCTTAGCAGGTTGTAACTAAGATCCATTGTTGTTCTCACACATGACTGAAGAGAGAGATAACTTCAGCGGGGGAATGGCGTGCAGGTTATCCTGCTATGAGGTATGTGCAGTTAAGATTTTTTCTAGAAGATGTGAAATGCTAGAAAATGCTGCTGATATCAAATTTATGTAAGGTAAGCCTGAATACAGTGATTTAATAGTGACTGGTATCATGCTTACTTTCTGAGGTAATACTCTTTTATATTTACAATATAAAACGTTTACTGGCATGTTTAAACGTTTTTATATATACTTTGGTGATAAAACTTTATTGGGGCCTAGTTTTTTCCACATGGCTGGCTTAAATTTGGCTTTCCACTGTGTTACTATGAGTGGGAGGGGCCTAATTTAGGGCTTTTTTGTGCAGTAACTTTTACAGACTGAGACATCCAGCTTCCTCCAGGAGTGCCCTGAATGCTATAGGACATCTCTAGAGGGCTCTTAGGCTTTCCAAAATCGTTTGTTGGGGAAGGTAGGCAGTTTGGTGTGACTGTTAAAAAACGTCTATATCGTTTTTTTTAATCCGTTTTTTTAACTAAGGGGTTAATCATCCATTTGCAAGTGGGTGCAATGCTCTGTTAGCTTATTATACACACTGTAAAAATTTCGTTTGATTTACTGCCTTTTTTCACTGTTTTTCAAATTCTGACAAAATTTGTTTCTCTTAAAGGCACAGTACTGTTTCTTATATTTGCTTGTTAACTTGATTTAAAGTGTTTTCCAAGCTTGCTAGTCTCATTGCTAGTCTGTACAAACATGTCTGACATAGAGGAAACTCCTTGTTCATTATGTTTAAAAGCCATGGTGGAACCCCCTCTTAGAATGTGTACCAAATGTACTGATTTCACTTTAAGCAATAAAGATCATATTCTGTCTTTAAAAAAATTATCACCAGAGGAATCTGACGAGGGGGAAGTTTTGCCGACTAACTCTCCCCACGTGTCAGATCCTTTGACTCCTGCTCAAGGGACTCACGCTCAAATGGCGCCAAGTACATCTAGGGCGCCCATAGCGTTTACTTTACAAGACATGGCGGCAGTCATGGATAATACACTGTCAGCGGTATTAGCCAGATTACCTGAATTTAGAGGAAAGCGAGATAGCTCTGGAGTTAGACGAAATACAGAGCATACTGACGCTTTAAGAGCTATGTCTGATACTGCCTCACAATATGCAGAATCTGAAGAAGGAGAGCTTCTTTCTGTGGGTGATGTTTCTGACTCAGGGAAGATGATGCAACCTGATTCTGATATCTCTACATTTAAATTTAAGCTTGAACACCTCCGGGTGTTACTCAGGGAGGTTTTAGCTGCTCTGAATGACTGTGATACAATTGCAGTGCCAGAGAAATTGTGTAGACTGGATAAATACTATGCAGTGCCGGTGTGCACTGATGTTTTTCCAATACCTAAAAGGTTTACAGAAATTCTTACTAAGGAATGGGATAGACCAGGTGTGCCGTTCTCTCCCCCTCCTATTTTTAGAAAAATGTTTCCAATAGACGCCACCACACGGGACTTATGGCAGACAGTTCCTAAGGTGGAGGGAGCAGTTTCTACTCTAGCAAAGCGTACTACTATCCCTGTCGAGGACAGTTGTGCTTTCTTAGATCCAATGGATAAAAAGTTAGAGGGTTACCTTAAGAAAATGTTTATTCAACAAGGTTTTATCCTACAGCCCCTTGCAAGCATTGCTCCTGTCACTGCTGCTGCGGCGTTCTGGTTTGAGTCTCTGGAAGAGGCTTTACAGGTAGTGACTCCATTGGATGACATACTTGACAAGCTTAGAGCACTTAAGCTAGCCAATTCTTTTGTTTCTGATGCCATTGTTCATTTGACTAAACTAACGGCTAAGAATTCTGGTTTTGCTATCCAGGCACGCAGAGTGCTATGGCTTAAATCATGGTCAGCTAACGTTACTTCAAAGTCTAAGCTGATTAACATTCCCTTCAAGGGGCAGACCCTATTCGGGCCTGGTTTGAAGGAGATTATTGCTGATATCACTGGAGGAAAAGGTCATGCCCTTCCTCAGGATAGGTCCAAATCAAGGGCCAAACAGTCTAATTTTCGTGCCTTTCGAAACTTCAAGGCAAGTGCGGCATCAACTTCCTCTAATGCAAAACAAGAGGGAACTTTTGCTCAGTCCAAGACGGTCTGGAGACCTAACCAAACCTGGAACAAAGGTAAGCAGGCCAAAAAGCCTGCTGCTGTCTCTAAGACAGCATGAAGGAACGGCCCCCTATCCGGTAACGGATCTAGTAGGGGGCAGACTTTCGCTCTTCGTCCAGGCGTGGGCAAGAGATGTCCAGGATCCCTGGGCATTGGAAATTATATCCCAAGGATATCTTTTGGACTTCAAGGCTTCCCCCCAAAAGGGAGATTTCACCTTTCACAATTATCTGCAAACCAGATAAAGAGAGAGGCATTCTTACACTGTGTACAAGACCTCCTAGTTATGGAAGTGATCCATCCAGTTCCAAAGGAGGAACAGGGACAGGGATTTTACTCAATTCTGTTTGTGGTTCCCAAAAAAGAGGGAACCTTCAGACCAATTTTGGATCTAAAGATCTTAAACAAATTCCTCAGAGTTCCATCATTCAAGATGGAGACTATTCGTACCATCCTACCTATGATCCAGGAGAGTCAATACATGACTACAGTGGATTTAAAGGATGCTTATCTTCACATTCCGATACACAAAGATCATCATCGGTTTCTCAGGTTTGCCTTCCTAGATAGGCATTACCAGTTTGTAGCTCTTCCCTTTGGGTTAGCTACAGCCCCAAGAATTTTTACGAAGGTTCTGGGGTCGCTTCTGGCGGTTCTAAGGCCGCGGGGCATAGCAGTGGCCCCTTATTTAGATGACATCCTGATTCAGGCGTCAAACTTCAAAATTGCCAAGTCTCATACGGACATAGGGTTGGCATTTCTGAGGTCGCATGGGTGGAAGGTGAACGAGGAAAGGAGTTCTCTATCTCCCCTCACAAGAGTTTCCTTCCTAGGGACTCTGATAGATTCTGTAGAAATGAAAATTTACCTGACGGAGTCCAGGTTATCAAAACTTCTAAATTCCTGCCGTGTTCTTTATTCCATTCCTCGCCCTTCGGTGGCTCAGTGCATGGAAGTAATCGGCTTAATGGTAGTGGCAATGGACATAGTGCCGTTTGCACGCCTACATCTCAGACCGCTGCAACTCTGCATGCTCAGTCAGTGGAATGGGGATTACACAGATTTGTCCCCTCTACTAAATCTGGATCAAGAGACCAGGGATTCTCTTCTCTGGTGGCTATCTCGGGTCCATCTGTCCAAAGGTATGACCAGATTGGGCAATTGTAACGACAGATGCCAGCCTTCTAGGTTGGGGTGCAGTCTGGAACTCCCTGAAGGCTCAGGTATCGTGGACTCAGGAGGAGTCACTCCTTCCAATAAATATTCTGGAACTGAGAGCGATATTCAATGCTCTTCAGGCTTGGCCTCAGTTAGCAACTCTGAGGTTCATCAGATTTCAGTCGGACAACATCACGACTGTGGCTTACATCAACCATCAAGGGGGAACAAGGAGTTCCCTAGCGATGTTAGAAGTCTCAAAGATAATTCGCTGGGCAGAGATTCACTCTTGCCACCTATCAGCTATCCATATCCCGGGTGTAGAGAACTGGGAGGCGGATTTTCGAAGTCGTCAGACTTTTCATCCGGGGGAGTGGGAACTCCATCCGGAGGTGTTTGCACAATTGATTCATCGTTGGGGCAAACCAGAACTGGATCTCATGGTGTCTCGCCAGAACACCAAGCTTCCTTGTTACGGATCCAGGTCCAGGGATCTTAAGGCGACGCTGATAGATGCTCTAGCAGCGCCCTGGTCTTTCAACCTGGCTTATGTGTTTCCACCGTTTCCTCTGCTCCCTCGTCTGATTGCCAAGATCAAGCAGGAGAGAGCATCGGTGATATTGATAGCGCCTGCGTGGCCACGCAGGACCTGGTATGCAGATCTAGTGGACATGTGATCCTTTCCACCTTGGACACTGCCGTTAAGACAAGACCTTCTACTACAAGGTCCTTTCAATCATCCAAATCTAATTTCTCTGAGACTGACTGCCTGGAGATTGAACGCTTGATGTTATCAAAGCGTGGCTTCTCCGAGTCAGTCATTGATACCTTAATACAGGCACGAAAGCCTGTCTCCAGGAAAATTTACCATAAGATATGGCGTAAATATCTTTATTGGTGTGAATCCAAGGGTTACTCATGGAGTAAGGTCAGGATTCCCAGGATATTATCCTTTCTCCAAGAAGGTTTGGAAAAAGGATTGTCAGCTAGTTCCTTATAGGGACAGATTTCTGCCCTGTCTATTCTTTTGCACAAGCGTCTGGCAGATGTTCCAGACGTTCAGGCATTCTTTCAGGCTTTAGTTAGAATCAAGCCTGTGTTTAAACCTGCTGCTCCGCCATGGAGCTTAAATCTGGTTCTTAAGGTTCTTCAAGGAGTTCCGTTTGAACCTCTTCATTCCATAGATATCAAACTTTTATCTTGGAAAGTTCTGTTTTTGGTAGCTATTTCCTCGGCTCGTAGAGTCTCCGAGTTATCTGCTTTACAATGTGATTCTCCTTATCTGATCTTCCGTGCAGATAAGGTAGTCCTGCGTACCAAACCTGGGTTTTTACCTAAGGTGGTATCTAATAAGAATATCAATCAAGAGATTGTTGTTCCATCTTTGTGTCCTAATCCTTCTTCAAAGAATGAACGTCTATTACACAATCTGGACGTGGTTCGTGCTTTAAAGTTTTACTTACAAGCTACTAAAGATTTTCGTCAAACATCTGCTTTGTTTGTTGTCTACTCTGGACAGAGGAGAGGTCAAAAGGCTTCGGCTACCTCTCTTTCTTTTTGGCTAAGAAGCATAATCCGCTTAGCCTATGAGACTGCTGGCCAGCAGCCTCCAGAAAGGATTACAGCTCATTCTACTAGAGCTGTGGCCTTTAAGAATGAGGCTTCTGTTGAACAGATTTGCAAGGCGGCGACTTGGTCTTCGCTTCATACTTTTTCAAAATTCTACAAATTTAATACTTTTGCTTCTTCAAAGGCTATTTTTGGGAGAAAGGTTTTACAGGCAGTGGTACCTTCCGTTTAAGTACCTGCCTTGTCCCTCCCTTCATCCGTGTACTTTAGCTTTGGTATTGGTATCCCACAAGTAATGGATGATCCGTGGACTGGATACACCTTACAAGAGAAAACACAATTTATGCTTACCTGATAAATTTATTTCTCTTGTGGTGTATCCAGTCCACGGACCGCCCTGTCATTTTAAGGCAGGTATTTTTTAATTTTAGACTACAGTCACCACTGCACCCTATGGTTTCTCCTTTCTTTGCTTGTTTTCGGTCGAATGACTGGATATGGCAGTTAGGGGAGGAGCTATATAGACAGCTCTGCTGTGGGTGTCCTCTTGCAACTTCCTGTTGGGAATGATAATATCCCACAAGTAATGGATGATCCGTGGACTGGATACACCACAAGAGAAATAAATTTATCAGGTAAGCATAAATTATGTTTTTACATTTTAAAAAAAATAATTCCCCCCTAAGAGTAAAAAACCACCACCCACTAAACCCCCAAAATAAAAAAAACTAACACCAAAAAAACCTAAGCTACCCATTGCCCCTAAAGGGGCATTTGTATGGGCATTGCCCTTAAAAGGACATTCAGCTCTTTTACAAGTGCCTATTAGATCCCTAATCTAACCCCCCCCCCAAAAAAAAGCCTAAGTTTAACCCTAAATAGGTACCCAGGCGGTGAAGTCTTCTTCCAAGCGGGACCTCTACTTTCATCATCCAGGACCAAGCCGGCGTGGAGCAGAGATGACCAGAGAACAGAAGACCGGCGATCGCAGAGCCATGGAGCATGCAGGATCCTCTTCATACGATCACCGTCGTACACTGACTATTGAATGCAAGGTGCGCGTTTAAATATGGCGTACCTTGCATTTCTATTGGCTGAAAAAAATCAAATCAGCCAATAGGATGAGAGCTACTCAAATCCTATTGGCTGATTTGAATTAGCCAATAGGATTTGAGGTACTGATTTTTTTCAGCCAATAGGAATGCAAGGTACACCATGAAAAACAAGATTCAAGTGTAGTTTTATTAATGTAAAATAACACACATAAAATAATATATATCTACTCACACTGAGTAAACATAGTTCATGCCCATCTGTTGGTCAAATCTGACATACTGCTCACACACCGAATAGGACTGATGTACTCTGTCTCTCGCTACCTGACAACACTCTGGGCTATCCGGATTTCAAGCAGAGTGACTGTTGCGGTAATTTTGGCCCTGGAATTGTGGCAGCTTCCTAGTGGTGATATGACACCTGACCCCAACGCATTTCTCCCAGTAATCGCCGGGCTTTATCAAGAGGAATGTTGTATAACGGCTTCATCTAATGATTGACTTCTTATAGTGCCGTTTGTATCAAGCCCGCCCATGGGGGTGTGTAGTTTAACTCAACCACTATTGGTTAACCAGTGGCCCAGTCAGAAGGATCATTTCTGGGGGAGTGTTGATCACTATGATTTTGGCTATTGCGGGATATTAACTAAACTCTATTCATTATATGACCAGTGTACAAGGAACTAGAACATTTAACAATCCCCATTTAAAAAACAAAATGGTGTTATATATAATTTCAAATACATACATACAATATACAATTATACTAAAATAAAAATATATCAATATAAAATTACTTAAATCACTCTATATATCAATACATATAAACAGATAAACTACACAAACCCACCAAATGTTATATTATAAACCCAATTCAATTGTTAAAATTCATGATTAAAATTTATAGTTAAAAAACAAAATATTAAAAACTAAATGCATTCCTGCTGTTTCAAGTTTACATATATGCAGCCACAACTATATATATATTTAATCCCATAGGGTGAAGGCTCTTAAACTTATAAATCCAGTAGGTTTCCAATTTTCTGAGTTCTAATAACCTATTGTGTCTTGATGGAGCCACCCACCCTATAGGGTTACTATTGTGGTGTTCTAAAAAATGTTTAGCCACATTATGTTTAACTAATTTTCTTTAATGCTATATGTATGCTCATTAACCCTACGTCTAATCTGTCGTTTCGTGCGGCCCATGTAAATTAAGCCACACCCACACTCAAGTAGATAGACTACGTAAGTAGATTCACAATTACTTTTTAATTCTGTTTCAAATCTATCAGTATTATCTGCATTTTTGAAAAGTTTGGATCTATTTACATGTTTACACATGTTACATCTTGGTTTGGCACATAGCCAAAATCATAGTGATCAACACTCCCCCAGAAAGGATCCTTCTGACTGGGCCACTAGTTAACCAATAGTGGTTGAGTTAAACTACACACCCCCATGGGCGGGCTTGATACAAAACGGCACTATAAGAAGTCAATCATTAGATGAAGCCGTTATACGACATTCCTCTTTATAAAGCCCAGCGATTACCAGGAGAAACGCGTTGGGGTCAGGTGTCATATCACCACTAAGAAGCTGCCACGATTCCAGGGCCGAAATTACCGCAACAGTCACTATGCTGGAAATCCGGATATCCCAGAGTGTTGTCAGGTAGCGAGAGACAGAGTACACCAGTCCTATTCGGTGTGTGAGCAGCATGTCAGATTTGACCAACAGATGGGCATGAAGTATGTTTACTCAGTGTGAGTAGATATATATTGTTTTATGTGTGTTATTTTACATTAATCAAACTACACTTTGCGCTCCTCATCTTGTTTTTCATGTTTCCCCGTTTATCGAAGCCGTTAAAAGGAAGGATGGCTTGAAGGGAGCAGCAGATTGTTCTTTTAAAGAAGTTCAAATAAATCATTTCCTACCTCTCCATTTGAACTTATAGAATCGTTGCAGAGAACATCCTCTTCTCCCGACGCCTTCTAGCCGAATGACGGTTCCTTTAAATGACGTCATCCAAGATGGCGTCCCTCGAATTCCGATTGGCTGATAGGATTCTATCAGCCAATCGGAATTAAGGTAGGAATATTCTGATTGGCTGATGGAATCAGCCAATCAGAATCAAGTTCAATCCGATTGGCTGATTCAATCAGCCAATCAGATTGAGCTCGCATTCTATTGGCTGTTCCGATCAGCCAATCAGAATTTTCCTACCTTAATTCCGATTGGCTGATAGAATCCTATCAGCCAATTGGAATTCGAGGGACGCCATCTTGGATGACGTCATTTAAAGGAACCGTCATTCGGCTAGTAGGCGTCGGGAGAAGAGGATGTTCCACGTCGGATGGAAGATGATGGCTCCCGAAGAAAGAAGATTGAAGATGCCGTTGATAGAAGACTTCATCCGGATCATGGACCTCTTCAGCTCCCGCTTGGATGAAGACTTCAGCCGGATCATGGACCTCTTCAGCTCCCGCTTGGATGATGACTTCAGCCGGATCATGGACCTCTTCAGCCCCCCGCTTGGGCTTGGATCAGGACATCGGAGGAGCTCTTCTGGATCGATCGGTGAACCTGGTATGGTGAAGATAAGGTAGGAAGATCTTCAGGGGCTTAGTGTTAGGTTTATTTAAGGGGGGTTTGGGTTAGATTAGGGGTATGTGGGTGGTGGGTTGTAATGTTGGGGGGGTATTGTATGTTTTTTTTTACAGGCAAAAGAGCTGAACTTCTTGGGGCATGCCCCGCAAAGGGCCCTGTTCAGGGCTGGTAAGGTAAAAGAGCTTTGAACTTTAGTAATTTAGAATAGGGTAGGGCATTTTTTTATTTTGGGGGGCTTTGTTATTTTATTATGGGGCTTAGAGTAGGTGTAATTAGTTTAAAATTGTTGTAATATTTTTCTTATGTTTGTAAATATTTTTTTATTTTTTGTAACTTAGTTCTCTTTTATTTTTTGTACTTTAGTTAGTTTATTTCATTGTATTTATTTGTAGGAATTGTATTTAATTTATTTATTGATAGTGTATTGTTAGGTTTAATTGTAGATAATTATAGGTATTTTATTTAATTAATTTATTGATAGTGTAGTGTTAGGTTTAATTGTAACTTAGGTTAGGATTTATTTTACAGGTAATTTTGTAATTATTTTAACTATTTTAGCTATTAAATAGTTCTTAACTATTTAATAGCTATTGTACCTGTTTAAAATAATTACAAAGTTGCCTGTAAAATAAATATTAATCCTAAAATAGCTACAATATAATTATAATTTATATTGTAGCTATATTAGGGTTTATTTTACAGGTAAGTATTTAGCTTTAAATAGGAATAATTTATATAATAAGAGTTCATTTATTTCGTTAGATTTAAATTATATTTAACTTAGGGGGGTGTTAGTGTTAGGGTTAGACTTAGCTTTAGGGGTTAATACATTTATTAGAATAGCAGTGAGCTCCAGTCGGCAGATTAGGGGTTAATAATTGAAGTTAGGTGTCGGCGATGTTAGGGAGGGCAGATTAGGGGTTAATACTATTTATTATAGGGTTTGTGAGGCGGATTAGGGGTTAATAACTTTATTATAATAGCGGTGCGGTCCGGTCGGCAGATTAGGGGTTAATAAGTGTAGGCAGGTGGAGGCGACGTTGAGGGCGGCAGATTAGGGGTTAATAAATATAATATAGGGGTCGGCGGTGTTAGGGGCAGCAGATTAGGGGTACATAGCTATAATGTAGGTGGCGGCGGTCGGCAGATTAGGGGTTAAAATTTTTTATGTGGGGGGACCTCGGTTTAGGGGTACATAGGTAGTTTATGGGTGTTAGTGTACTTTAGAGCACAGTAGTTAAGAGCTTTATGAACCGGCGTTAGCCCAGAAAGCTCTTAACTACTGACTTTTTTCTGCGGCTGGAGTTTTGTCGTTAGATTTCTAACGCTCACTTCAGACACGTCTCTAAATACCGGAGTTAGAAAGATCCCATTGAAAAGATAGGATATGCAAATGACGTAAGGGGGTCTGCGGTATGGAAAAGTCGCGGCTGAAAAGTGAGCGTTAGACCCTTTTTTGACTGACTCCAAATACCGGCGGTAGCCTAAAACCAGAATTAGGAGCCTCTAACGCTGGTTTTCACGGCTACCGCCAAACTCCAAATCTAGGCCTATGTGTGGCGTGTGAAAATGGAGTAAAATCTCTCCATTTTCACCTGAATATGTGATACCAACTTACGACGCGGTTCTATGTTAGCTTATGGGAGTAAAAATACTGGGCGACGGGTGAAATATATGCACCACATTTATATGCGGCGCCATATATGTGATAGCAAAACCGGACTAAAAACCGGCATCACATATGTAATCTCGCCCAGAGTATTTGATTTTAAACAACTTTCCAATTTACTTCTATTGTAAAATGTGCTTTGCTCTTTGTATCCTTTGTTAAAGATGAAATAAAGGTGGGCTGATAGAATCTCAGAAGTGTACACATGTCTTTAGTATTCTATTTCAGCTATATTTGCAACAATGTATAACTTTGCTATAAACATTGTTGCAAACACTGTTGACACATGGCTAAAGACTTGTGGATGCACTGAGCTTAACTAGGGTTACTCTTTAGGAAAGATACCAAACAAAATTAAGCAAAATTGATAATAGATGTCAATTGGAAAGTTGTTTAAAATTCCACAATCTTCCAAATCCATTTAAGTTTAATTTTGACTTCATTATCACTTTTGCTGCCAATTGTCACAAAAGGCGGGTCTTTTTTACATTCATGTCTGTGAAGCAATGTGTAATTGCATCTGGGGTATGAAGAGGGGAATTATTCTGCTGAAACACGTTCTAATTTATGCAAAATGAAATTGGCAGTTAGTGGTGCCACTTATGCAGTCACTGCTGTTTATAAGCAATGTTGATACATATTATTTTCAAGAACAAAGCAATTAGGTTTGTACAATGGTAATAATAACTCCTCTGGAGGTCCCTGTTAGGTAGCCTAATTTAGAATGGTATGTTTGATGACAATATCAGTCCTCTCTCTATGGGGAAATCACGCTACATAAGAAAGCATCCACAGTGCATAGCAGTATATCAGAATTCGATGCACAGTTAATTTCTTGTTTTGGAGAAAGAAAAAAAGCATTTATCTCCCAGGTACCTGTAACATGTAATATAAATGCTATCCCAATATCTGTAGTTTACACCCACAAGGTCAGTTTACTGGTTTTAATGGGAAACAAGTAACAGCATTATTTCCAACAGGTATGTGATTATTTAGTGCTTTTAAATATTTTAGACCAGTGTTGGCCAACTTACTAACACACAGGGGCCGTAGGTCAATATTTTTTTTAAAGCATTTAGGGCCACATATAAAGCTATGATGGTTAAACACCCAAATAATAACATACTTCCTAAAAAAGGTCAGTGGCACAGGGGATATAAGTAAGGTTGCATAAAAAGTAGGTTATGCACAGGTATTTGGTGACCTTTAGGCATGGCAAGAGGCAACAAGGGGTCATACATGGGAGTCAGCAGAAATTATAAACACACCCAGGCAAACTAACTCAACTCAGTGTTTCAGAGGAACTTTTTATAGAACACACCAACTGAGGCAATTGTGAAACTACTGTAAACTCAAGATAAAAGGATATTTTTTAGTTTCTTCTCAGTAATATACACTATGGGCTAGATTACAAGTGGAGCACTAAATTATTGCGCTCCCGCAAACAGGCAAATTTGCCCATTTATGGGCATGCAATAATTACCCGGCCATTACAAGTGGCTGGTTATTGCTACCGCGAGCTTGCTGTAGCAATTATGCTACCGCGAGCTTGCTGTAGCAATTAGCGTTCCAAAAACTAACCAGAGATTAGATCTCTGGTTAATTTTCTAAAAGTGCATCAAATGCCCTCAAATTAGAGGGCATTGTAGTTTTTAATTAAAAAAAAATAGTTTTTTTTTTTTATTAATAACAACTGAACTAGGCAATTTTTGGGGTCTAAAGTTGGTGGGATTTGGGTGTTAGAAAAAAACAGCACTGAAAAGTGCCTTTACATTGCGGTCTATGGGAACTGTGTGTTCCCATAGACCGCATTGTCAATGTATATGTATATGATTATATACATATATATTTTTGTGCTAATATGTGTATTTACATATTCATATACATATATATTTAAAATGCTGCCCATTGCTGCTCTACTTACCCCTTCACTGTGCGAGGTTCTGATGCCGTCTGTGAGGCCATCAGAATGAGGCTCCCATAGGAGCCTGTGGAAATGCACTCTAATAAGTGCAATGCTTTCTAGCAATGCCAAGGTGTGCTCTCTCCCCCTCTCTTTTGCGCTCTCTCCCCTCTCTTTTGTGCTCTCTCCCCCTCTCTTTTGCGCTCTCTCCCCCTCTCTTTTGCGCTCTCTCCCCCTCTCTTTTGCGCTTTCTCCCCTCTCTTTTGTGCTCTCTCCCCCCTCTCTTTTGTGCTCTCTCCCCCCTCTCTTTTGCACTCTCTCCCCCTCTTTTGTGCTCTCCCCCCTCTCTTTTGTGCTCTCTCCCCCCTCTCTTTTGTGCTCTCTCCCTCCTCTCTTTTGTGCTCTCTCCCCCCTCTCTTTTGTGCTCTCTCCCCCCCTTCTCTTTTCTGCTCTCTCCCCCCTCTCTATTTAGAGCTCTCTGTCTGTTGCAGTCGCCCCGGGATCTGGCCCGGCCCCGCCCACGTCATGCCTGGCCCGCCCACGCCGTGCCAGTCCGACCACGCCCACTCCACCACACGCCAGATGCCAGCCAGGTCAGTTGGAAGGCCAGGTGTGTTTGTCCTCGCGTGCAGTCTCTACTGCGCATGACAGCTTCGGACAAACACACTTGGGCTTTTATTATATAGGATAATGCATAGTGGCAAAGAATGCCTTTAAAATGTAGCTGCTAATAAGATGACTAAATAAAAAAATTGTCATGAAAACTATATTTTTTTATTTCACGATTCAGATAAAGCATACACATCACATTTGCTTCTCTTGGTATCCTTTGTTGTTGGAAGCTAGCTGAACACATATTATGAGACAATGACAAAAGGCATAAATGTTTGTCCACCAATCAGCAGCTAGCTCTCAGCAGTGCATTGCTGCTCCTGAATCTAACTAGGTATGTTTTTCAACAAAGGATACAAAGAGTATGAAGCAAATTTCATAATAGAAGTAAAATGGAAAGTTGTATAAAATTGCATTGCTTTGTGAATAATGAAAGTTTAATTTTGATTTTTCTGTTCCTTTAAGGCAGTGATCTCAAAGTACTGGCCCTTGGCCATATACAGCCCTCAAGATAGTTTAATCTGGCCCTCCCTTGTTTATTAGGTAAATGTATTAATTTGGCCCCATCAATTTTTTTAGGGTTCTAAGAGGTGCAACAAGTTGATGTTATACACAGGCGCTCACTAGATAAAAAAGACAAGCATTGTCCAGTGTAGACTCCCATTAGGCACTGCTTGCAGAAATTTCACTTTTTATTTAGTTCCAGAATGATCACTTGTCCCAGAGCACTCACTCTGCTCAAGTGGCCCCTATGGGAGAAGAACACTTAGCCAGTAGCCCCCGTATGCAACGAGTTTGATACCCCTGCTTTAACCCCTTGAGTACTAACGACGGCTCAGAGCCGTCACTAGCACTCTCCCACCTTGAGGGAGATCTGGCAATCGTGCCTGTAGAGTGACAGGCATCGCCGAGGCTTTCCGTTTTGCGTGGTGACGTCACGCGTAATGACGTGATGACATCACCACGCAACTTTATTTAAAAATGACAATTGACAATATAGGGAAAGGGGCATGCTGCTTAGAAGCCTGTATCTCAGGTATCTAAGCAGCTACAGACCCCCAAGACCCACCGTTGGAAAGGTAATCGCCTAACCTTTCCAATGGTATAAGTCTTGGGGATCTGAAAAGAAAAAAAAAATATTTAAAAAAATGTAAAATTAAAAACCCTTAAAATATGCTTAGCAGCCAGGTGGGAAAGTGCTTAGCACTCAAAGGGTTAAAGGGATAGAAAAGTAAAAAATTGAAATGTGCATGAGTGCATTTTAATTCGAAATAGAAGCATTTTTGGAATATGCATCCATTAGCACAAATGCTTCTAGTAAAAGTCATTACTGTTTTTCTGTGGCATACACACATATCCTGTAAAGACCTGTGCACCAGTGTTCAAGCACAGAGAGCTGAAGATTGTGTTAATTGCTTCTGTGAAGATGTAATTTGTGTCACACAAGCCACCACTGACTCTCTGAGAAGGTGTGGCGTTTGAATACTGGTGCACAGGCCCTCAGGATATGCGCGTATGCCACTGGAAGCATTTTTGCTAATGGGAGTATATTATAAAAATACTATTTCACATCAAAAAGCACCCATGCACATTTCAATTTTGGCCCTTAAGTGTCCAGTATTTTTGTATATATTTTATTGGACAGTGTGCTAAAATACAAGGCTGATAAATATTAAACATCTGGCATCCCTACCCATCAGGCTTTGCTTTAACCCCTTATAGACCCATCCCTTTCTATGGAGATTGCATTTGTAATAGAGTGGTCTCGCGTACCCACGCTTTTATAACCAAGAAAACCCTTAACGATCAGCAACATACAGGGAATGTTGTAGTCGGTAAGGGGTTAAAGGGACATGAAAGTTAAAATTTTCATGATTCAGACAGAGCATGTCATTTTATAAGACTTTTTAAATTCAGTTTATTATCAAATGTACTTTGTTCATTTAGTACTCTTAAAAAACATACCTAGATAGGAACAGGAAAGCATTACTGGGTCTAGCTGGTGACTGGTGGCTACACTCATATGTCTCTTTTCATTGCCTCTGCAGATGTGTTTAGCTAGGTCCCGGTAGTACATTGCTGCTCTGGAGCTGATTTTAACTATGTGCTTAAGTACATAGTTATAGCATTTTGTTTTTGCCCTATTGTTATCATATAACACAGAAAATCATAAAGTACATTTATAAAAAAATCTATTTTAAAATAAGTTAACCTCTGTTTGGTTTTCATTGCAAACAGAAATTAGGAAACAAATTATTTTCAAGTAATTAAGGGTCCCTTAGAATTCGTTAAGTGAGGTTTCATTATAAATGCAATCTTCACACAACATATTGCAGCACTTTTCCATGATTCCTATTGTGAAAATAAGATTGATTTTTTTTTATGGCAGAACATTTCAGAAGCCTAGATCCTCACTGCAAAATGTAATGTGCCCTTGCTTTCTTGTTTATACTATGAATTAGTGTCAGGAGCAATTACCATATGCATGAAGATGTCACTTGGTTTTTGTGAGAAAAAAAAATTGCGTAAGGATGACAATATAGTTTTATTTAGTATTTTCAAATTAGAGAAAGCTGACACTGCGCAAATGGCCTTTTCATTTGTGGCAATAATGCCACCTACTGGTCATAGTGTATATTACTGTGTGTGGATAATTTTGAGCCTTGTGAATGGACAAACCTTATAAAATATGTTATAAAAATGTAAGTTTTTGTGTGCATATGGTTGATATGTTATGAAAATAATTTGTAACAAATTAAATATATGAGGAGGACTAAAAATATAAAATATGTAATCTATAAATATGTTAAATAAAAATCATATCCATAATGAGATGAAGGCAGAAATGTATTTTCCAGACTATTCCCCTTCTTCATTTACCTGACATCACGTTCAACCAAAATTACGTTTCCTCAACTCCCCTTGTAATACAAATCCATTTTTTTTTTAAGATAACAGACGCCTCTTGTAATCCAAGCATCACTCCAGTCTTACAATTCTAGGTGTTCTATGTTGTACCTTAACTATGCTTAAATATGAAACTGGTATACCAATTTAAACTTAAAGACATGTGTTAAAGGGCCACTAATCTCAAAATCTTTCTTTCATAATTCAGATAGAGAATAGAAATTTAGACAGCATTACAATTTACTTCCATTATTTATTTTGCTTCATTTTTAAAATATCCTTAGTTGAAGAAAAAGCAATGGACATGGTGAGCCAATCACACGATGCTTCTATGTGCAGTAACCAATCAGCAGCTAGTGAGCATATCTAGATATGCTTTTCATCAAAGAATATCAAGAGAATAAAACAAATTAGATAATATAAGTAAATTAGAAAGATGTTTAAAATTGCATTCTCTTTCTAAATCATAAAAGAAAAAATGTGGGTGGCATGTCCCTTTAAGCCAAAAAAAGGTCTATATCAGTGATGGCAAACCTTGGCACTCCAGATGTTTCAGAACTACATTTCCCATCATGCTAGACTGGATTTCAGAAAGCCTAAGCATCATGGGAAATGTAGTTCTGAAACATCTGGAGTGCCAAGGTTCGCCATCACTAGCCTATATATTTAAATACTGCTATTTTAAATGGATGACAAAACATTTCGATCATGGTGTCTGTCCCTTTAAGTGCAAGTCCATAATCTGTATGTAGGTGACCAATAGTTACTCTACAAACCAGGACACATTGCTAAACAGGCTAACAGGCGTTAGCCTCAGCCTCAGGTAAATGTTATATATAACACAGGTAGCCATACTTTAGTAAATTGGGTTATATCTGTTTGATCTACTTCTGTCAGTTGTACAGCACATAATGCAAAATACCCTTTTCTCTACTTCAGACCATAAACTTGTGGAAAACACACTTTAATATGTATTACAATAAATGGCTATGGGCAAGGTCATTTTTAGAGGATCTGGCTCTCATGGTGAAATTCCAAAATGTACACCCACCAATTTGTAAAGTGTAACTCTTCATCCTGCTGGACACAATATGTTTCACTATGCATGAGGAAGAAGTTGAAAGAAAATCATTTTTAAAGAGGCAATTAACAATAAACAGATCATCTCTGGTCTGACAAAATGAATTACTACGTGCTGGGCAGGTGGTATCATTCAATGAGATGCATGTGAAGTCTCTGGCGAGTCGTTCCTGTAATAGAGCCAGGCTGCCAGCTTTCTTGAAAAAAAAAAAATACCTTCCTTGCTTATTAGCAAATATTATTATGCTTGTTTATGTCAGAAGCTAAAGCTGATTTATTTCAAATTGGATTGATTCCCATGTACTTGTTTTTTTATAAAGCATATGACATGGGGTTTGATTCTCTAAAACTCTCTATTCTGGTAAGATTAGCTAAGGATATCTGTTGGTACTAAACGGTCCTTCACAGGATTCTGGAAAAGCACTGGACAAGGGCTGTTCCCATGGCTGGAATGACTACTAGTTTTGGACTATTAAGAAATTGCAAAGGACAAACGATATTTGCATTTGTTGATTTGCTTCACAAATGAATGGTGTATATGGCCACATTCAGTGGCATTCGGCTATTTTTGGATTTATTTGTGTGAAAGAGCGATATCTGTCAATCAATGAATGCACATGTCTAATGAACAATATTTATTTTTAAAAAAATGGAGCATATGACAATAGGCATTTAGGCACAATGAACATTAGTTTTACATGGATTTTTCATAGCACATTGAAATACAATTCTAACAATGTAACAAGCTTGTGAAGAGAACAAAGAGAACAAAGACCTCTTGCTCGCGATAATAAGTCCAGCATATAGGACGTACCACAAAATCTGTCCTTAGATGGAAATAATGTCTGCCATAAATGGTTCAAAGAATTACAAGAACTGAGATTGACAATTGGTTTCTGTGGATGCCATCAAATCAGAAACACTTAAATATTATAAAGTGCTCTTGAAAGGGGAGGCTAAGACAAAAGAAATAGAGAGGCAGAGATAGGTGTGAATAGGAGAGAGGGAAAGGAAACCCATTCAAACATTTTTTTTTATGAAAAGGATAGTAAGACAGTAAAGTCCAAATTAAATGTATATGGATTAGATAGAGCATGGCATTTTAAACAACGTTCTAATTTACTTTGATTACCAGTTTTGCTTAGTTCTCTTTATATCCTTTGTTAAAGAGTAACCATAGGTGTGCTCAGGAGCGTGCACATGTCTTTAGACATCTAGCATCTCTTTTTGCTACAATGTTTGTAGCAATGTTATACATAGTTACAAACACTGCTGCCATATAATGCTACATACACTCTATGACAGCAGAGTTTATAATTATATATAACATTGTTTTAAGCATTGCTAAGGACACTTCTGAGCTCACTTATGATAACTCTTTAACAAAGGATACCAGAAGAGCTAAGCAAAATTGATAATAGAAGTTTATTGGAAAGTTGTTAAAAATTGCATCTGAATCATGAAAGTTTAATTTTGAGTTTACTGTCCTTTTAAAGGGACACTGAACCCAGAATTTTTCTTTTGTAATTCAGAAAGACCATGCAATTTTAAGCAACTTTCTAATTTACTCCTATTATAAATATTTCTTCGTTCTCTTGCTATCATTATTTGAAAAAGAAGGTATCTAAGCTTTTTTTTGGTTTCAGTACTCTAGACAGCACTTTTTTATTGGTGGATGAATTTATCCACCAATCGGCAAGAACAACCCAGGTTGTTCACCAAAAATGGGCCGGCATCTAAACTTAAATTCTTGCATTTCAAATAAAGATACCAAGAGAATGAAAAAAAATTGATAATAGGAGTAAATCAAAAAGTTGCTTAAAATTTCATGCTCAATCTGAATCACAAAAGAAAATTTTTGGGTACAGTGTCCCTTTAAGTATTTATTTTTTTAAGGTAAAGTGATAATTTCATACTTGGTGTTACAAAATTTTTTACATTAATCACATAAATTGAATAAATATTACCTGTAGTGCAATGGCTGATTGACAACTCTTGAAGTTTCCCGTCAAATACGCCAGTGATAATACATTTAGTTTTGTTTTTGTTTTTTTCAGTTCAGATGTAAGTTTACAAGACTGATGAAAAGGGATGGGCGAATGTATTTATATTCAAATTTGAATATTAGAACGGATGTTATTGTAGAATTTCAATTTACATAATCCAATATTTATAAGAACGAATATTCTTAAAAATTCTGTAATCGAATGCTATTTACAGTTTTCAAATGTCACATTCGAATATTTATAATTAGATTGAATGTCTACATTCGAAATTTCAAAATGTAACATTCGATTTAACAAATACTATTCAGAAGTTCAATAGTTCATGTGGTAGGGAATTTAGTAAATTGATACGTAATAGATACAAATATATCAATTAGAATGTTTCTATTTCGAATATTGCATAATTTGAATACTACATTTAAAGAAAGCATTACAACTACTATAACAAATATATAAATTCAAATTTTTCAAATTCAAATATTGCATAATTCAAATTATTAGAACATTTGAATTGAATATTACATTTAAATGAAGCATTACAAATACTATTACATTAAACAAATGTTAGAATGTTGTACAAACATTCTAAATTCGAAACAAACTAATGTGTTAAAATTCGTTTAATTTTTCGAATGTTGCGAAACATTCGCCCATCCCTACTGATGAATACGGATGAAAACTTTATGGAGTAGTATTTCAAGTGTAGGTGTCATATTTTAATAATATTATTATAACTTTTGAACTCAGTGGCCCATATTCTAGCCTGTTTGAATAGACATGGAAACATTTATATAGCAGCTTGCCTAATTCAAACATAATGACTACATGTATTTGCATACATATAAATACCTTACATACTTTATTGTGACTTCTGTGGAGTTTTTGGGGACTTTTCTCTGCCTTTATAGAAGAAAGTTAAAATCAGCCAACAGAAAAACAATTGCATCATCAAACAAAATGATAAACATACTTTATAAAAGATCCTAAAGGTGAGATTAATTTTAGCTGCATAGCTGGAATTGAGGAAAAGATGTGAGAGAAAGAGAGAAAAACAAACGTTAGCATTAAAAAAGTGTGTGCATGTTCCTGATTAGGCACAAAAACCTATGCATAAAACACCCCCCCCCCCCCCACACACACACACACACAACAAAACGTAACAAATTCTACACACACACTCAAAAACACATTTTATTTTTATTTAACCATTTTTTAATTCAATTATTTAAAGTATTTGTAATGAGAGAGGGCGCAAAATCAAAAAGGGTGAGTAAGTGTTTGATAGGTAGTGAAAGAGAGAGAGAGAAAATTGTAAAAATGTGAGCGTGAGAAAGGAAGAAAAAGAGTGACAGGATGAAAACTATGGGGACCGATATAGTGTGACAGAGGGAATGAGGGAGATGAGTGAGTCAAATGTTAGCAGGAGTGAAAGGAATGAAAGAGGCCAGACACAAGCACGTTAGTGAAGAGTTGGGGTTGAAACACAAAACTAAAGAACATGCTGGATAAATATAGAACCATGATAGACAGCAAACATGTCTAAATATATAACATAAACCAACTAGGGTAGATTTAGTAACAAAGGAGGAGCCAGTAATAATGCAGAGTCAGAAGTCTAGTACTAACCCAAATCTTCTTGACAAACATAGATAATCTATATTTAACCATGATGAAAACATATGTTTAATGCCATTTCAAGTGCAACAATTCATTTAGATTCCATGAAGCCAAAAAATGGGCTTATTGATACAAATGAGAGAAATATATGGAGTGTTAAGCCTAAGAAATACTCCACTAAATGTATTAAACCCAGAGGGCTCCACCTATTAAGCTGCAGATGCAGATATGGAGCTGTGGCAGTGCATGTTTGTTCATGCAACCCTGCAACAGAAAGTTAACCTCTCTGCCACCTCAGGGGTGGTAGACTTAAAACATAAAGAACTAATCTGCCCGGAGTGCTTGAAAATTGTTTGTGCAAGAGCAGAGGAGGATTCTATGCACAAATAATTAACCAAACAGTTAATGTATTAGCGGTTTATATTACATCTTTGCTTAATAGAGAACATATATACAGTATGCATAAATGTATAGTACATACTGTATATACACTTATAAAGCATAAGGGATATAAAGCCTAAGAGAAATTCCTTTAAGAAATAAGTTGTACTGTTTCTTTCTGCTGTCTGTTCTCTAGAAAGAGGAGGGGGTCACATTCCAATGAAAGGTACTGTATGAGAATCTTTACTTGTTTTGAGAACATTCTTATTTTTTGCTAACACGATTGCTACAAAAGAATATGATTGACATTATATGTAGACACGGCTACAACACAAAAATGTTTTAAATAATATTACTATTATTAACTAAATTATTCCTATATAAAACTAAATACATACCTATACAATAAACCTTAAGATAGCTACAATATAATTAATAATTACATTGTAGCTATTTTAGGATTTATTTTTATTTTACAGTCAACTTTGTATTTATTTTGACTAGGTACAATAGCTATTAAATAGTTAATAACTATTTAATAGCTACCTAGTTAAAATAATTACAAATATACCTGTAAAATAAAACCTAACCTAAGTTACAATTACACCTAACACTACACTATCATTCAATGAATTAAATAAATTAACTACAATTAGCTAAAATTAAATACAATAAAATAAAATAAACTATAGTACAAAAAAACAAACACTAAATTACAGAAAATAAAAATAAATTACAAGAAGTTTAAATTAATTACACCTAATCTAAGCCCCCTAATAAAATAAAAAAGCCCCCCCAAATAATAAAATGCCCTACCCTATACTAAATTACAAATAGCCCTTAAAAGGGCTTTTTGCAGGGCATTGCCCCAAAGTAATCAGCTCTTTTACCTGTAAAAAAAGAAATACAACCCCCCAACATTAAAACCCACCACCCACACCCAACCTCACTCTAAAACCCACCCAATCCCCCCTTAAAAAAAACTAACACTACCCCGTTGAAGATCACCCTACCTTGAGCCGTCTTCACCCAACCCGGGCACAAGTGGTCATCCGATCCGGGCAGAAGTCTTCATCCGATCGGGGCAGAAGAGGACATCCAGACCAGCAGAAGTTTTCATACTATCCGGGCAGAAGAGGACATCCGGACCGGCAGAAGTCTTCATCCAAGAGGCATCTTCTATCTTCTTCCATCCGACGAGGAGCGGCTCCATCTTGAAGACATCCGGCACGGAGCATCCTTCTAGCACGACGACTACTCGACGAATGACGGTTCCTTTAAATGACGTCATCCAAGATGGCATCCCTCAAATTCCGATTGGCTGATAGGATTCTATCAGCCAATCGGAATTAAGGTAGGAAAAATCCGATTGGCTGATTTAATCAGCCAATCGGATTGAAGTTCAATCCGATTGGCTGATTGGATCAGCCAATAGGATTGACCTCACATTCTATTGGCTGATCCAATCAGCCAATCAGATTGAACTTCAATCCGATTGGCTGATTAAATCAGCCAATTAGATTTTTCCTACCTTAATTCAGATTGGCGGATGGAATCCTATCAGCCAATCGGAATTCGAGGGACGCCATCTTGGATGATGTCATTTAAAGGAACCGTCATTCGTCGAGTAGTCGTCGTGCTGGAAGGATGCTCCGCGCCGGATGTCTTCAAGATGGAGCCGCTCCTCGTCGGATGGAAGAAGATAGAAGATGCCGCTTGGATGAAGACTTCTGCCGGTCCGGATGTCCTCTTCTGCCCGGATAGGATGAAGACTTCTGCCGGTCTGGATGTCCTCTTCTGCCCCGTTTGGATGAAGACTTCTGCCCGGATCGGATGACAACTTGTGCCTGGCTGGGTGAAGACGGCTCAAGGTAGGGTGATCTTCAAGGGGGTAGTGTTAGGTTTTATTAAGGGGGGATTGGGTGGGTTTTAGAGTAGGGTTGGGTGTGTGGGTGGTGGGTTTTAATGTTGGGGGGTATTGTATTTTGTTTTACAGATAAAAGAGCTGATTACTTTGGGGCAATGCCCCGCAAAATAATTTAGTATAGGGTAGGGCATTTTATTATTTTGGGGGGCTTTTTTATTTTATTAGGGGGCTTAGATTAGGTGTAATTAATTTAAACTTCTTGTAATTTTTTTTATTTTCTGTAATTTTGTTAAATTTTTTTTGTACTATAGTTTATTTAATTTAATTGTATTTAATTTTAGGTAATTGTTGTTAATTTATTTAATTAATTGAATGATAGTGTAGTGTTAGGTGTAATTGTAACTTAGGTTAGGTTTTATTTTACAGGTAAATTTGTAATTATTTTAACGAAGTAGCTATTAACTATATAATAGCTATTGTACCTAGTTAAAATAAATACAAAGTTGCCTGTAAAATAAAAATAAATCCTAAAATAGCTACAATGTAATTATTAGTTATATTGTAGCTATCTTAGGGTTTATTTTATAGGTAAGTATTTAGTTTTAAATAGGAATACTTTAGTTAATAATAGTAATATTATTTAGATTTATTCAAATAATAATTAAGTTAGGGGGGTGTTAGGGTTAGACTTAGGTTTAGGGGTTAATAACTTTATTATAGTGGCGGCGACGTTGGCGGCGGCAGATTAGGGGTTAATAGATTTAATAGGCTATGTGGGCTATGGCGGTTTAGGGGTTAATACTAGAATAGGTTTATTGCGGTGTGGGCTATGGCGGTTTAGGGGTTAATAATTTAGTTATTACTTGCTGTGTGGGCTATGGCGGTTTAGGGGTTAATAATTAGGCTTATTGTGTTGTGGGGGGTTGTCGGTCTAGGGGTTAATACATTTATTATTAGGAGTGAGAGGGGGGATTGCGGATATAGGGGTATACGTGTCGGGCTTATTTTTGGGAGGCGTGTTAGACAGTTACTGGAGATTTAAAATTTTTGTTACTTTTCTTAGGCGCCGGCAGTTTCTAAAGTGCCGTAAGTCACTGGCGACTCCAGAAATTTGTATTTACGCTTATTTCTGGACATTGCTAGTTTATCCGATTTACGGCACTTAGGAAATGCCGGCGAAATATATGTAATACCCCGATGTGCGAGGTGAAATTACGGGCGGCGCGGGTTCCCTCGCTTGCACCGAAACCTACGCCGTATATCGGATCGCGCCCTAAGAGCTCGCTTCCATTTGAGTCGTTAAAAATGGAGCCGTAAGCTACCGAAGCGGCCGACAGCTAAAAGTAATTTACGGTTCCATTTTAGTACCAGGTTTCCATTGAAAAGATTAGCGTGTTGTGCAGTCACTCTTTTCGTGTAGCTGTAAGTTAACGTTGTGTTAACGCTTCCATCTGATGTCGGATTTCTTGAAAATCAATTAGTTGCTAAGGTAACCCGACCTTATGCTATAGAATTTACGTTTAACGCCCATGCTCCTTACCTGTGATCACCTCTCAAGAAAAATAAAGATACACTTATCCATATTTTTAATAATCAAATACTATTTTTTAATATAATTATATTTACCACTTCATAAATATAAGTAATATGTATTGCTACCCTAGGCATAGGTCTAGTTTGCATTCTGTAGATATGTTCTTGCATATATTATTATATATATTATTATATTTAAATATATACTGATATTTCTATTAGAATATAAATTCAACTATTCATATACATGAGACAACAATAAATATTACTTATAACAATTTATTTCTACATTAAAACACTTGCATTATTTGCAATTTTATAATTTCAATTGAAAATAGGTCTCAAAAAGCACAATTTTCCTCTTTTCCTTTTTTTCCCTAGTTGAGCTGGGTGTAATATTTCTCAATGCATCGAAAGCCTCCGACAGTATATTAACGGTTTGCGCTTTATCGATTAACAGCTTCTATTACTTTCTATGGGACGCAAAGATTTTTTCGGCAGCCGGAGTCCAGCTGACGATATTGAGGTATAATGCGCCATTGGAAACAGTCGATAAACGATATTGCTTTCAACAGCATATTTAACGGTTTGGGAGTGCACGCAAACCGAATTACGACTCAATGGAAGCAAGCTCATAGTTGGTTGATATGTAAAAAGTCTCAGGACTCCTACCTGGTGCGTCTCTACCACCCAGCTGTAGCCAGCAATCTCCGCTCCACTCCACCTCCAGATCCAGTTTATATATATATATTTTATATACATCTTAGTCATATGCGAACAATTATTTACAAAAGTACTTAAAGCATGTCACTCTCATACATAATTGTATAGATTATACGATTTACAGGTTCTTAACATAGCAGGGACTATCCAACTATCTTTCTCTGAGAAAGCCGTGCTAGCGGCGAAATGTACATCAGGCCTTGTCTGTGTGCATGAGACTTGCTAATTTGTGTTTACCTGGGACTTTTCTAAGCTTATATTGATGTGGCAATTGCCTTCCTTAATCAGTCATTTATAAACCGTTTCCTCTCCTGCTCTAGGTACCAGTATTGCTCAGATTAGGTAATGTTGTTGGGGTCAATCCCCTTTTTAGATTAGCTTTAGAGCAATCCGTGTATTCTCTGAGCCCTGAGGGTTACGGTGTATTTGAACTATTACCCAGGGAAGTAATTCTGTTTTTGAAGTCTCACACACACAGTCCTGATCTGTTTCTTAATCTAAGTTTTAAATGTATGTCTCACATATTTATGTTATACATTTGGTACTATTTACCAACCTTTTTTATTTTATTCTATCATTAGTAAAAGTTACGTTTTAATAACCAGTTCTGGACACAATCCGGTTTTCAATGCATACTGTTACTATATAGTGTTTTGTGAGTGCTGGGTACTGTCAAACTTCTCTCTCTCTTTTTTGTACCTATATATCTATCAGACAGTCAGCACCCCCCTTCTCCTACACTTCACCAGTGATACTAACTGGTATATAATGAATACTGAATAGATTATCTATCTACTATTATTTCAGCATACTATATTATGAAGGGGTTGATATTTGCTTAAACTAACACCGTTGCCACTATTTCCAAGATTGGCTATTAGGCTAGTGGACTGTGTTTGCAGCTACAGTATCTATTGGGTACATCGTATGTGTATTACATTTTCAGACTTTGGTATAACGCTGTAGTGACCCCCTGTCCAGACACCTGGAGGACTTGATTTCTGACCTGATTCTACATTATTAATAACAGGTATTTGAACTCATGTATGATCCTTAGTACTCGTTGTGAATGTCTGGATTGGCTGAAACATGGGAATCAAGCAGAAACTAGTACAGCTGTGTTTTAGTCTGTCACGGAATCCGCAAAACAGCAGAGTGCTTACCTGGAGGAACTAACACCAGACCAAACTGGCAGTGAGGGCACTCTTCCTTTTGGCAGGCGGCAAGGAGCGGGCCTCCAAGGGGGAGTGAAGTGGAGATTGCTGCCTACAGCTGGGTGGGAGAGACGCACCGGGTAGGAGTCCTGAGACTTTTTACATATCAACCAATTATGTGTGTAGCCTGCATATGCCCTGACCTGCATACAAGATCTCCAGACTTGATCTGTGTAAGCCTATGCCTTAATATTATGATCTGGACTGATCCGGAGGGTGTATTGTGCACATTCCTTGACTCTTTGTGTTTTTTTTTCATTGAGCTCATAGAAGGGGATCTACTAAAAGCCATTGGATTTGGTGCCTTTACCGACACAGTAACCACCTCATTGTCCCATTCCATTATTTTTTATGCACCAAGTTGATTTACAGAGACTATTGTTACCTCTATTATTCCCCCATTTATCATAGTAGTAGAAACAGTGTCCTCTGTTACCATTGGCAAATACACAATATTGATGGATCCTAGTATGGTAAATTATACATCTGATTCTGACTTTTATTCACTGACTTTGGTCTCAGAGCTAGACAAAGTGGAACAGGATTTTGACAATATCTTCTCAGATTAATAATAGTCCCAATCCCCTCGGGGACAAATTTCAGGAAATGGGAAACCTGATAGGAAAAGAGACAAAACTTAAATGGGACAAGTTGATACTAGAGAGGTATATCAGTTTACAAATCATACCCAGAGGATTAAGATTGAGAAAATGTCCTACCTTTATGACAGAAGACAGAGCTTTTATCAATAGATGGAATAATACTCTTTCTGATTCTTCCTTTAAATTGATGTCTCTTATTATCGAATATACAGATCGACATTTGCTATTTGTCAGAGAACAGATAACAGAGTTGCAAAAAGAATTAGATGTCTACAGCTGAAGTTAAATATAAAGTATATGACAAAACAGTTAAAGAAACTATAGCTATATTAAAGAAAGAATTGACACAAACTAAACATGACAAGTATGTAAGAGATCAGACTGACTATAGTGTAGGATCAATGTATATGTGGCAAAAAAGATCAAGGAATAGGTCAAATGACCGTAAGCCCAGGAGAAATGCCCACAGTAGAGATAGGAACAAGGGCAATCAAGGAAATAGGATTCATACTGATATAGGTGATGACTCCTATGATGACAATGATATACCTATATGTAAACAAGGCTTTGGACAAGAAGGAAAATTAAGATCTATATTAAAGAATCCACAAGATAGGGTTAAAAAAAACAGTTGCCTTCTCTAACACTACACATATAGTAAATCATACTGCTGCAAAAGGCACCAGAAATATAAGTATGTCTCACCCTTGCCCTCCCCCTCTTCCTATAGTACTGAGGCTATATAAAATGAACAATGAGAATTGGAACAGGTTTTTAAGCCTCCTCAGGGCCACCCAAGAGGAGGAAGAGGAGGGGGGGCTAGGGGCAGGGAAAGAAAAAATACCAACACTACAGGATAGCTCTAAGAGTATGAATGTTATCAATTTAAATGAGTATCCCCTGAGCGACACAGAACATGAGTTATTGAGTTATGGATTGGGCTTTGTACCTACCTCCAAGTTTAATTTGTTTCAGACACTGGTTGATGTCATCAAGTTAATTAGACAATTGACACTTGGATGAGGATGAAGGGAGGGCCCAACCCATGACTCATAGCAATATTGGAACAGTGGATAAAACTCAGTTAAATTTATTTATAATTTTTTGGAACTATGTGATTTACAGACTTTGACAGACTTAGATATGGAAAGTAACTTGAACACAGGGAATATCAATAGACTTATTGGGTTCAAACCAAAATCAGTTTTCTACCCGGTACAAGCCAGAGGCAATATTTTCGTCAGTTTCCAAAAAAGGGTAGAAACACATTTGGTAAACCTATCAACACAAACATGAGGACATCACTGCAATCTTACAAAGTATGAAAGAGTAGCTCTAGATACACTCACAAATTAAGCACAAATTAGTGATAAAAATGGTGGATAAAGGAGGTAGTGTGGGATAGAAAATCCTATGAGGATGAGGTGTTAAGACAAGTACTGGATATAAATGATTATTCTATTCTAAATGGTAATCCAACCATTATTTTCCAGCACAAACTTAGATCACTTCTGGAAGAAGGGTTACACAGTGGCCATATTGACCAAGATACCTTTGATTTTTTTTTATGGGTGAAACAACCGACTATGCCTATTTTACACATATTACCAAAGGTACATAAGTCCCTTTCCAAGTAAAGGGAAAGACGGATAGTTTCAGGAATTGGGTCCATGAGTGAGCCCCTTTCAGAATGGCTGGACAGTATTCTGCAGCCATTGGTACCAGGTCTTGATAGTTACTTAAGAGATACCAAATATCTATTACAACTACTTGATAAAATGACTTGGGAACCTAAGAACACTTAGCTTACAGTGGACATAGTCTCCCTGTATTCGACAATACCACATGAAATAGGCATTTACAACCCAGTATTCCTCGGAATACAATGAAATATGCAGAATCATTTGCAGACATTTTCCCATGTTACTAGCAGATGACAAGCTACAACAAGTAGTAAGACAGGGTTGCTAATTCTCATTCATATAGAAGAGGCGCTACACTAGGAAACATTTGTGTCGAGTATCATGGGAAGAGCTACCAAGTATCATCTTGTGTAAACTGTAGATTGACCTATTTGGTGTACCAACTGTGAGATACAATATGTAGGGTGCACCTTTCGTGAGGTCTGTGAATGAATCAGAGAGCATCTCTCGGACATTAAAAGATCAGATGGGTGCTCAGAATTGGCAAAACACTTCATAATTGATCATAGAAATGTAACCTCCACATTTAAGTGGATGATAATTGAGAAAGTGAGGCCGCCCAGGAGAGGGGGCAATATTGAAAAGATATTGTTCAAAAGGGAAACCTTCTGAATTTTTACCTTGTGTACTCAAGTTTCCAAAGGCTTTATTTTTGGCCGGCTACTTTCTATTTTTCAAGGGGTCTCTTAATCCCAAACTTCTTGTAAACATTTCAAAATTATTGTTTAGCATAGAACAACTGCATGTATGGCTGCATGTTCTTACTTAAACCATTTGATGTGCATGACAAGATGTTCTCTTCATGCACATCAACAAAGGAGGCTATTGAGTTAGTGATGCCTTAGGCAAGGCTCAAATATAAGTCCCCTTGACACAAAACAAAATGCAAAAATGAACCAAATAAATCTGAATTGTTTTGGATTTCGCTGAAATAGTAGAGCGAAAAGGTAGAAAGAGAAAAAATGGAGAGTGTATATAGAGAGTGAGAGAAAAGGGAACTAGAGAAGGAGAGAAGAAGAGAAAGTAGAGAGGGAAAAGAACAAATAGAGAGAAGGAAACAGTGAGAGAAGAAACAAGGGAGAGAGAAGGGAGTGGGAAAAGAAAGTGCAGAGAAAGAAGGGAGTGAGAGAAGAGAGGATAATACAACCTCTAAATAAAAATCTCATAGGAGGCGCATTAGAATCTGCAATACAATAATACCAGCCCTAGACAGCTGTATGAAACCATATATATTCAACAATGAAAGCAAGAGAAAGTTCTTAACATTGGCATGTAGATTTTCTCAGATGCAGCAGCTCTTCTGAAGACAAGAATGTTCTTACTCTGAAATCACAAAAAGGTACAGAAGGCACTACCTACGTAGTGCAATAAATTCTAAACCGAAATTCACAAAATGAGCAAACAAATATTGCAATACTCACAAGTAGAGCAGCACTCTAATGTGCCTATAGAGACAGGCTGAAAGCTCTCAGTGTCCCAGCTCACTGATCTCCGTATAGGTTGGCATAAACCCACTGCTCCTCCGAAAGTTTTGTGGATAGACAGCAGACATGCAGCAATTTCCAATGAAATAAAATGTTTTTAAAGCATATGACATAGTAAAATCAAGGTGTTACATTACAATTCTTGAGAAGTTGATTTCAGATTAAAGAGAGAGAGAAAAACAGAAACGAAAGGGGAGAGGATATTTATGGAATAGAGATGGGCAGAGAGAGATAAGGGGGAGCATTAAAAGGGAGATTGAAGAGAAGGAAGGAAAGCACAGAGAAAGAGTAAATAGAGAGACAGAGAGCTAGTGAATAGAAAGTGAAAGAAGAGAGGGGAGAGAGAAAAGAAAAAGGGGCAGAAAAAATAGAGGACAAAGTGATAGAGCAAGGAGAGAAGAGAAGGGAGCCCCTGGGAGTTCGAAGTAATGGGAAGGGGCCTTGACCGTTGGAGGAATAGGCCTAGTGTGTGATTGGTTGGGTGCCTGTAATGGGGCGGGATTAGCACGCGCTATTACGCTTTTAAGGAAAGAGCGGGAGAATCTGTCATCAGATTAATAATCAAACTTCTGTGGAAAGTGCTCGTTGTTGGAATTATTTGTGATGGCACAGTTTGATGCTATTTTCTACCAACTTAAGTTGGAAGACGCTAAAATGGGCCCTACCTGGCTCGAGGATAAGTTACGTCCTTTGTTCGTATCTGATATCGGATTGAGGGACGATAATGAGGATGCTGCTGCTAGACCGGTGAGGCATTCTAGGCCTCCGGTTCGTGTGGATCCGGATGCGGAGGGCAGTAATGGCGGACGGAGGAGACCCAGCCCCAGTCCGGGGTTAAAGGCGGCCGTGAGGAAGAAGACAGGTTCTGGTTCCGGGAGTCGGCAGGTCGGAGCTGAGATTGTGGATCCTGCTATGCTGTCTGGGAGCATTTGTTCTCTACCGGAGCAAGTTAAAGTGCCTGTAAAGAAGGGTGATTCTTTGCCTAAGGGTAAGACGGCCAATTTAGGCCAGAAAGAGGCAGTTAAGGGGAAGAGGCAAGTTAGTAAAGGTGATGGTTCGCCGAGGCCTAGTTTATTGAGCGTTAGTAAGGAGCAAGTGAGCAATGGTAGGTCAGTAAGTGTTTTAGAGAGAAAGAGGGGTGAGGTTGATAGGGAATTGAAGGTGTCAGGCCCGACCGTTTTGTCACAGGCGGTTGAGGCGCAGGTACATAATGTTTCGAAAACGGCCCAGGTTTTAAGGCCTAGTAGCACTTTTGAGGAACAGGCTCATCGGGTGGTAGATGAGAGAGTGGAAGGGGTTGAAGTCAGTGAGAGTCAGCATGATAGAGAGGTTGATAACGGTGTTGGGGAATTAGCCTTATATTTAGATTCTTCTGAGGAAGATTTTATTCCTCCTTCTCCCAGTGTGGTTAACCCCCTTCACCAGTTTAGACCGGCAGTCAGGGCATTGAGTGATTTAGTTTTAAGGGGTGAGTTAAGAAATTTGAGGGGTAGGAATGTTGATGCGGTTGAAAATTTACCTGTGTCTAATAATGTTTTTCTTTTAGAAGGGATTGAGATTGGGTCACGGCCTGTGAATTCTCCGGGTTTCTTGGTGGTGGGAAATGACGGCCTGAGTGGGGAAGCTTATGGCCTTCAGGAATCCTGGACGGAGAATATCAGGCTTGATATGGAGGACGGCGTTCCGGGGGCGGGACGTTCTAATGCAAGGGGAGAAGAAGCAGGGGTGAGTACGGCCAACAATTTTAATTTTGGTCATCAGGGGATGGTGGGACGGAGTAGTAGCAATACATTTAATAGCTCGGTTAATTCTGTTCAACGTCCAAACAGGTCTGGGAATGGGAGAATACAAGGTAGAGGTAGACAACGCAAGAGGTATGGGGACTTAAGGGGGGAAGGGTTTGAGGTTACATCTGCTAAGAGGGGTAGGGGTGTTTTAGTGGATAGTAGATTGGGTATGTCTACGGCTAGTAGGGGCATTGGTGTTTGGGCACCTTCAGGGGGTTTGTCACATGTTTCTGTTTTGCAGGCTGAAAGAAGTCAACAATTGATGGCTAATACGGAACCTAGGACTCCTGGGTTCCAGAATAGGGAGAAGGTCACGGCTGCATCTCAAGGGGATCAGTCTGCGGCGGCTCAGGATCTTAGGACAGGTAATGAGGGATCTGGGGCTGTGGATTTGAATGTGGGGGTTGAAAAAGTTGGTGTGAATGTTGATACTTTATCAATAACTGTTGTAGCGGGTTTAAGGGACTTGTTAGCCAAGTTAGAAGGTGCTAAAGTTTCAGGGGGAGTCGCCAATTTGTGGGTTCCTCCTGGATCTGCACCTCAAAATGGGTCATTAGGGAGTTCTGGCGAGGGAACAAAAGATATAGGGTCAGCAATCCAATCTCAAGCGGTTGGTTTGTCCCAGTCAAAAGTGGCTAATGTTGATAATAAAGGGTCTGGGGGTCCTGAGCTTAAAATTGCTGACACGGCTCTGGCCAGGTCTTGCTTGTGTTCTATTGGGCCTTTGGGTATGCACTTGACGGTCAAGTTAAGGGAGAAGATATGTAAGAGAGAGTTTATTGAATTATTTTCTCTCCTCCCTCTTGACCAGTCTTTTGAGATACCTGAAGACTCAAAGAAGGATGCGTCTAAGAAGGAAGAGGAGGAGAGGAAAAAACGATACAGAAAGTTACCTAAAACATTTACTAATTAGTTTCAAGCTTTTGTTATTTACGCCAGTGTATTTGCTGGTAAGTTCCCTGACCAAGGCGCGGCACTTTTTTGTTATTTGGATGAAGTAGCCACTGCTCAGAGAACATATGGGGGTATGGCTTGGTGGGTTTATGATGAACAATTTAGACAACGTTTGTCGGTTAAGCCTGAGATGAAGTGGGATGACCGTGATATGGGCCTTTGGCTAAAAGTGATGACCCCGTTAAGGTCTTCACAGCCTTTTCGTGGGGGTGCCGGCGGGTCACTTCAAAGTGAGTCGTCGGCAACAGTCAAAAAAGGTTTCTGTTTTGCTTTCAATGAAAAGATTTGCAAATGGAGATCAGCTTGTAAATTCAGACGTGAGTGTTCAGTGTGTGGGGGTTCCCACTCGTCCACTAAGTGTTTCAAAAAGAACAAATTGGGAGGAACCCAGGAGCTGTCTGAAAAAGGGATTAACTCCAGTGAGGTTAAGCGGGATGGAGCTGTGGCTCGTACTCTACGCTAAACAGAAGGGTTTTGGTGAAAAAGCTTTGTTATTGCTTCACGGTTTTGAGTTTGGTTTTAAAATTCCATCTTCAGGGGGTGTTGTTCACTACAGAGGTAACCTTAAGTCTGCCAGGGAATGGCCAGATGTGGTTAGGAGTAAGCTTGAGAAGGAGGTTGCGCTGGGCCGAATGGCAGGTCCTTTTAAAGTTTCTCCTATCCCCCATTTGCATATTTCTCCCTTGGGAGTGGTCCCTAAGAAGGAACCTGGTAAATTTCGACTTATTCACCACTTATCTTTTCCAAAGGGTGGGTCAGTGAATGATGACATTCCGGAGGAACTATCGTCTGTGTCTTATACATCATTTGACATGGCGGTTAATTTGGTTAGGGAGGCTGGTCAATTTGCTTTACTGGCTAAAGTGAATATTGAGGCAGCATTTCGGTTACTTCCGGTTCATCCTTCTTCCCATTATCTCTTGGGTTGTTGTTTTGATGGCTTTTTCTACATTGACCTTTGCCTCCCGATGGGTTGTTCTATTTCTTGTTCATTGTTTGAGTGTTTTAGTTCTTTTTTAGAATGGGTTGTTAAATTTAAGTCAGGATTCTCTTCTATCGTTCATTATTTGGATGACTTTCTTTTTGTTGGTCCTCCTGAATCGGAAGTTTGTTTGAAGTTAAGGGATTGTTTTTATTTAATGGCATCTGAATTTGGGGTTTCTATTGCAATGGAAAAGTCTGAGGGTCCAGTTACGGCCCTTAATTTTTTGGGTATTACAATTGATTCTGAAAAAATGGAATGTAGGTTGCCTTTGGAAAAAGATTATGGATTTGTCAAAAATGATTCAGCATTTTCTGGGGGTCCGTAAGGTGACTCTGCGAGAAATGCAATCTCTGTTGGGAAAATTGAATTTTGCTTGCAGAATCATTCCCATTCGTAGAGTTTTTTCTAGAAGAATGTCATTGGCTACATCTGGTGTTAATAAGCCTCATCATTTTGTAAGGGTTAAAAAAGGCCACAAAGATGAGTTGAAAGTTTGGTTGGAGTTCCTTAAAATTTTTAATGGAGCTGCAATCTTTATGGAAGCTAGGATCTCTAATGTTGATTTGGATTTGATAACAGATGCAGCTGGTGGCGTTGGTTTCGGGGCTTATTTTCAGGGTCATTGGTGTGCGGAGGTGTGGCCCCAAGAATGGGTGGGGTTGGGTTTAACTCAGAATCTAGTCTTCCTTGAATTTTTTCCGATTCTGGTAGCTTTGTTTGTGTGGGAGTATGATTTGGTGAATAAATCCATATTGTTCCACACGGATAATATGGGTGTTGTTTCTGCTATCAACTCATTATCTGCGTCTTCAGTGCCAGTTTTGCGTTTATTTCTGGTCTTGAAATGTTTAAGCATGAATGTTTTTGTCAGGGCAAAACATATCCCTGGTAAGCTTAATTTGATAGCAGATGCCTTATCTCGTTCACAGTGGTGTCGTTTTCGGGAGCTGGCTCCTCAGGCGGATGTAGTCGGAGCGAAGTTCCCGGACCAACTATGGAAGCTTGGGGTGGAGGATTGGCTGAGTTAATTAAGAAATCTTTGGCTCCAGGTACTTGGGCGTCTTATGTATCAGTCTGGAGGGAATGGGAAATGTGGTTAGGTCAGGCCGAAAATAAGGAGGGGTCTGATGATGTCACAGATTGCTTATTGGAATGGATGTGGCATTGGGGAACCTTGGGTTTGTCAGCATCTAATATGGAAAAAAAGATTGGCTGCCTTAGCTTTTAGATTCCGTTTATTAGGTCTGTCTCACATTACAAAGGTTTTTTGGGTGCGTCAGGTTCTTAAAGGTTTGAAGAAGAAGGCGAAGAGTAGAGAAGGCCTATTACATTTACGTTGCTGGAAAAAAATTGGGTAGTATTGGCTGATATATGTTCATCAGCTTTTGAAGTAACATTGTTTAGAACGGCCGTTGTACTGGCCTTTTTTGGGGCTTTTAGGCTATCTGAATTGGTAAGCCCTAGCAGGAAAGTTTCTGGGGGTTTACAAAAAGAAGATGTAATATGGGATGAGAACAGGGTTGAAATTTTACTGAGGAGTAGTAAAACAGACATTTACGGAAAAGGCAAGAATATAGTGCTGTTCCCTAGTGGTTCAGCGATATGTCCTTGTCAGGTAATGATGCATTATGGGTTTATACGGCCTTTGCAGGATGGCCCGTTGTTGGTTCACTCAGATGGTTCCTTTTTGCCACAGTATCAATTTAGAGCCATTTTGAAGGGATCAATTGTTTTATTGGGTTTTAATCCATTAGAGTTTGGGTCCCACTCATTCCGTATAGGAGCTGCTACTGAAGCTTCTATACTAGGTCTCAAGGAAGATATAGTCAAAAAGATTGTTAGATGGGGTTCAAGTCGTTATAAATCTTATGTTAGACCTGATTTGAGGGTATAAAAAAAAAATTTTTAGAGTGGGGTGAATGTGTGGGAATGCTTGAGCAGACATCAACCTGAATGTTTTTCTTTTATTTCTTGTATTTCAGGTGTGAGGATCGTATGGGTGATGGGGCTTTCATTTATATATTGGGCCAATGCTGAGGCCAGTAAGAAAATGGGCGGCCTGCAGCTCGGGTGTCCAGTTGGTCAATGGGAGGTCAAATGGTTTGGGATTAGGGGTATGTGCTGGGAACTTCTGTTTCCAGTGTTTGTCGATTACAGCAAGGTTTTTCATCACCCTGACGTTTTGGTGTTGCATTTGGGGGGGAATGATTTGGGTATGATTCCTCAGAAGGAATTAGTAAGAAGAATAAAAAGGGATTTGGGCAAATATAAAAGATCTTTATCCTGGAATAAAAATAGTCTGGATTCAGATTACTCCTCGACTGGTTTGAAGATCAGCGTGGGATTATGATAAATTGGAAAAGAGCCGTAAAAAAGTTAATAAAATAGTTAGCTCTTTCGTAAGAAGGTTGGGGGGGGTGTTGTTTTTCACGCAGATTTTGAAGTGGAAGGGGCTGAGGAATTCTATCTAAAAGATGGTGTACACTTTAATCAATTTGGGCTGCAGCTATTTCTTTTTGATATAAAAGAAGCGTTGGGCAAAATTTTGGGTTTGGCGGGACTGGGCTGTTCGGTCAGTCCAGTCGGTGGCGGGGGTGCTAGTTCCCAGACAAATATGTTAAGCAATATGGCCAAGTGATTTTGAGGATTTTAAGTAGTTGCCTCTCCATGGGGTGAGCGGGCAACTGGGGTTCCCTATTAAAGTGGAGGTGTGCTTGGACGGACTCAACGGGGATATAGTTGAGTCCAGTTTTTTAATAACGGCCATCTTGTTTTTGTGGGTTTGGGAACTAGCACCGCTGTGGGGAATTGACAGTATGTTTTCCACAGAAGTTTGATTATTAATCTGATGACAGATTCTCCTGCTCTTTCCTTAAAAGCGTAATAGCGCGTGCTAAGCCCGCCCCATTACAGGCACCCAACCAATCACACACTAGGCCTATTCCTCCAACGGTCAAGGCCCCTTCCCGTTACTTCGAACTCCCAGGGGCTCCCTGACCTTTAAAGTCGTCAATCCCCGGCCTAACCTTCTAACATTTAACAAATAACTTACTTGCTATAAATAAGAGTTATACACAACTTTGGTATAAAAATTGGTCGCAGCCATTTTAACGGGAATGGGGCCTTGACCGTTGGAGGAATAGGCCTAGTGTGTGATTGGTTGGGTGCCTGTAATGGGGCGGGCTTAGCACGCGCTATTACGCTTTTAAGGAAAGAGCGGGAGAATCTGTCATCAGATTAATAATCAAACTTCTGTGGAAAGTGCTCCCTCCCTCCCTCCCTGAATCCGTGGTGTCCCTTCCTTGTTTCGTGTGCGTCGCAGCAAGGCGGGGGTGCTAGTTCCCAGACAAATATGTTAAGCAATATGGCCAAGTGATTTCGAGGATTTTAAGTAGTTGCCTCTCCATGGGGTGAGCGGGCAACTGGTTTTATAGGGACAAGGGGTTCCCTATTAAAGTGGAGGTGTGCTTGGACGGACTCAATGGGGATATAGTTGAGTCCAGTTTTTGAATAACGGCCATCTTGTTTTTGTGGGTTTGGGAACTAGCACCGCTGTGGGGAATTGACAGTATGTTTTGATGTGGAATGTTATTTATGAACATCAGGTATGTTCTGTTTAAATGTTTGGAAATGTTTTATTATCTAATATTTAACTTATGTTATTAATAAAATGGCTGCGGCCAATTTTTATACCAAAGTTGTGTGTAACTCTTATTTATAGCAAGTAAGTTATTTGTTAAATGTTAGAAGGTTAGGCCGGGGATTGACGACTTTAAAGGTCAGGAGATAGTACAGAAAGTGAAGGTAACTAGAAAAGGAAGGTCATAGAAGAGTTGTAAGATGTTTTTTTTTTTTTAAGCATTACAGACAGGACTATCCTCTGGAGCTGCCTCATTCAGGCTATCACATGCTCCCTGCTTCTCTTCAATCAGTGAGTGGCTAATTCTCAAATCCTCAGGTTCTTCAATTGATCAGGCTAATCTCTACCCAACTCCTTTCAATCACACCTGCATATGTCTACTCGCTGTGTGCACCATAACTGCCCCGCATGGTACTCTAAGACACTAAGGAGACAACAGGGGTGGCATTTAGACATGCAGGACGGTGCACAATATAACCCCTTAGCCCAGTGACGTGCAGTGAGGTGAGAGGCAGGTGAGGCACTGGCTAGGATATGCCTTAATTATTTAGATATCCTTTGTTGAAGAAATAGCAATGTACATGGGTGAGCCAATCACATGAGGTATCTATTGTGCAGCCACCAATCAACAGTTACTGAGCATATTTAGATATGATTTTCAACAAAGAGAATGAATGAAATTAGATATTAGATGTAAATTAGACAGAGGGGGTGGGAGAGACAGGGAGAGAGAGATAAAGAGACAGAGGGGAGAGAGACACACAAAGAGAGACAGAGAGGAGAGAGACAGAGAAAGAAACCATGGGGAGAATGAGACATGTAAGGAGAGAGAGAGAGGGGGTGGGAGAGACAGGGAGAGAGAGATGGATAGAGAGAGACAGAGGGGGAGAGGGAGAGAAATAGAGACACAGAGGGGAGAAAGAGAGAGAGAGACAGAGGGGGAGGGAGAAAGGGAGAGACAGAGGGGGAGGGAGGGAGGGAGAGACAGACAGAGGGGAGAGAGAGAGAGACAGAGGGGGAGAGAGAGAGAGACACAGAGGGGAGAGAGAGAGAGACAGAGAGAGAGATAGAGGGGGAGGGAGAGAGGGAGGGAGAGATGGAGAGAGAGAGAGGGGGGAGAGAGAGGGGATAGAGAGAGAGAGAGACAGAGGGGATAGAGAGAGAGAGAGACAGAGGGGATAGAGAGAGAGACAGAGGGGATAGACTCATGGGACAGGAAGTGTCACTGCTGCAATATGCTATTTAAAAGCAATAATTGGTTTGAAAAGTGTGCCTTCCACGACTGTAAGCAAACAGACACAAAAGGTATGCAAAATACTCAGCTTCCCCAGCCTTTACCTTCACTACAGCCAGGCCAAGCAAGGCACTGGCTGGGGCAGCATTTCAGCCCGTCACTGAAGCATAGCCTTGGAGGAGGAGGTGAAGGAGAGGAGTATCCTAACTTATAGTTCCAGCCTACTTCACTTTATACTCTGGCTCTGGTGCTTACTGCTCATGTAACCTGCAATATCCTTTTTAGTGTCTCACTGTCTCCTGTAGTTTGCTGTCTTTCTGCATGGTCTCTGCTATCCTACTGCTTTACCCACCAACCGCTATAAGGATTCAGCAGCCACAAATGTGACTCTGCACAGGATGCTTCCTCCAGGAGGTTAAGTGCTTTACTGCCTCACCCCCCCCCAGCAAGAGAAACACATAGGAGCCCTTGGGATAGGGTGCATTTTTATTATGCCTGTAACTATGTAGCTATAACATATGTATTTTCCCCTCTGACATAATGCAGATTTGTGGATTATAACAACGACAACAAGGGTGTGCAATTTGCCCTATTCTCTACAATTCTGTTCAGGGACAGAACAAGGACCTTCCCTTCCGTGGCTGCTGCTTCTCTCACAGCTGTTAAACGATGCTTTTCAAGAGGTTATTGCTCCTGAAAAGTGTCTTTTTAAAGCTGTGAGAGAAGCATCAGCCACGGGAGGGAATGTCCTTGTTTTGTGATGAGACGGTCAACAAGGTATGGCTGTCACAAAAATCACAAACACTGACATCAAGACAGGATACAATACATTAACATATGTCATATATTCTCATTGTTTATTTACAATTTTACAGCATATCTAATTGAGGAAAAAAAAGTTCTCGCCCTAAGTTTCAGATATGGCAACAGATTCAGAACAATACACGCTGATCTAGATACATATAAAAGCTATGCCATTGTTAATTTAACAATGACATAGCTTTTATATGTATCTGGATCAGCGTGTATTGTTCTGAATCTGTTGCCATATCTGAAACTTAGGGCGAGAACATTTTTTCCCTCAATTAGATATGCTGTAAAATTGTAAATAAACAATGAGAATATATGACATACACAGGGAACAAAGACTGGACTTACTTACAGTCATGTCCGCAGCGTGTACTGTCCTGGTGGACCGTCGGGTTGAGCACTCCTGTCCGTGACTCTGCACCAGTGTCAGCTCAGCGGCAGCGCCCATGCTCCTACATGAAAAAGAGAGCTGGGCGCTGATTGGCTCTGAGGCGCGAGAGCTGGATGCTGATTGGCTCCGACTCCTCTCATTGTTTATTTACAATTTTACAGCATATCTAATTGAGGAAAAAAAAGTTCTCGCCCTAAGTTTCAGATATGGCAACAGATTCAGAACAATACACGCTGATCTAGATACATATAAAAGCTATGCCATTGTTAATTTAACAATGACATAGCTTTTATATGTATCTGGATCAGCGTGTATTGTTCTGAATCTGTTGCCATATCTGAAACTTAGGGCGAGAACATTTTTTCCCTCAATTAGATATGCTGTAAAATTGTAAATAAACAATGAGAATATATGACATACACAGGGAACAAAGACTGGACTTACTTACAGTCATGTCCGCAGCGTGTACTGTCCTGGTGGACCGTCGGGTTGAGCACTCCTGTCCGTGACTCTGCACCAGTGTCAGCTCAGCGGCAGCGCCCATGCTCCTACATGAAAAAGAGAGCTGGGCGCTGATTGGCTCTGAGGCGCGAGAGCTGGATGCTGATTGGCTCCGACTCCCCGAGGCGCTTATAGAGCAGCCTCTATGGGAGCATTATTAGCGGTATGGCGATTGGGCTGTGAGACTTCAGCGCATTAAGCGCCACTGGGGGCAGTCTGTAGCAGCTTATGAATGATATCCATATATTGCGCAAACGAGGGGAGGCAAGCTGAACGGCTCACACACAGCCTCTCCTTCTTTGTGCAATACTGCAATTAGGCAGCCTTATTGCGAAAAAATGGTGGCCTTGTCATTGGCTGGGGGTGGGGGGTTAGGGGGGTACATTTAGTGTAAAAAAAATATGAAGATAGAGATGCACTGTGAGTCCCCTGTTTATTTGCTAGAGCCACCTATGCACATCATTACCTGCAGGAGCATGACAAGCTCTTTTCATTATGCAGGGGGATCGCTGATCAAGCACTGTTTTTGGTGATCACCCTCACTACAGGCCAGCGATTATTGGTGGCCTAGCAGGCAGCACTCCCAGGCTTTATTGGAGTGCCGGTGATGTCATCACATATGCACGTGATGACATCACAAATGGGCAGAACCGGGAAGCTCAGTGTAGCTGGATGGGGGGAGGTTCTTCACTCCCCTCAATCTCAGGTCCCAGAGCAGCTACAAACATCTAAGACCTCTTATTTGAAAGATAATTGGTTGGAGCAGTAAAAATAATCATTGAAAAATAAAATACAAAATATATATATATATTTTAGACCTCTAATAAAGTTTATTTGCTAGTAGGCAAGTCCCCCTCTCAAACAAAACAAAAAAAAAGATATGAATGTTGTCTGTATATACAGGTGATCACTGTGGCAACAGTAAGCCCCTAGCAAGAAAAAAGGCGCTTTTATTTCTGTACTGAATAATGGGGCCTCTCTAATCTAAATTATAACCCAAAAGAGGGATACCCATGATAAAAATAAAGTAAGGTGATCAAAGTAACAGCAGTGGTCACTTGGCCATTCTCAGTATTATTTTCTAAAATCTAAGAAATACTTATAACTTTTTTTTAACAGTTTTTGCCCCAGTTATCTCATCTGAAACCAATTTTTTTCTTTCATGATTCAGATAGAGCATGACATTTAAGCAACTTTCTTATTTACTCCTATTATCAATTTTTCTTCGTTCTCTCGCTATCTTTATTTTAAAATCAGGATTGAAAACCTTAACAGCCAGCCCATTTTAGGTTCAGCACCATGGATGGCACTTGCTTATTGGAGGATTACATTTACCCACCAATAAGCAAGCATAACCCAGGTTCTCAACCAAAAATGGGCTGGCTCCTATGCATCACATTCCTGCTTTTTTTAATAAAGATAGCAAGAGAACAAAGAAAAATTGATAATAGGAGTAAATTAGAAAGTTGATTCAGATAGAGCATGCAATTTTAATCATGAAAGAAAAATTTTGGGTTTAGTGTCCCTTTAATAATCTTCTCGATTAATTTTCTCTGTAGCCCAGAAAGAAAGAAAAAAAGAAAATCAGCTGAAACATTTTATATTGTGTGGGACAATATTTCTATTTTCTTTAGTGTATGTAGATCTATAAAACCTTTAAATGAATTTAGTTTTTGATTTATAAATTAATTTTAACGCAACACATAAAGCAAAATATTTTAATTTGCAATACAAATGTAATATAAAATAATATACATATAAAAGTGATGTATGCTCCTTTCTAATTTTAGCACATAGGAGAAAAAACTCTTAAAATGTCCACTCTAAAAACAGAGTGTTCTATCACATTTTTAATAAAAGCAAACTAAACACCTATATGAAAACATTCTACATTATATTTCATATGACATAATGTCCTATATTTAGTTTAGTTTTCATTTTATATTAAAGGGAGCACAATATAAAAAAACATAATTTATGCTTACCTGATAAATTTATTTATCTTGTAGTGTAGTCAGTCCACGGGTCATCCATTACTTATGGAATATATCTCTTCCTAACAGGAATCTGCAAGAGGATCACCCAAGCAGAGCTGCTATATAGCTCCTCCCCTCACATGTCATATTCAGTCATTCGACCAAAACCAGACGAGAAAGGAGAAACCATAGGGTGCAGTGGTGACTGGAGTTTAATTAAAATTTAGATCTGCCTTAAAGACAGGGCGGGCCGTGGACTGACTACACTACAAGAGAAATAAATTTATCAGGTAAGCATAAATTATGTTTTCTCTTGTTAAGTGTAGTCAGTCCACGGGTCATCCATTACTTATGGAATACCAATACCAAAGCTAAAGTACACGGATGAAGGGAGGGACAAGGCAGGAACCTTAAACAGAAGGAACCACTGCCTGAAGCACCTTTCTCCCAAAAATAGCCTCCGAAGAAGCAAAAGTGTCAAATTTGTAAAATTTTGAAAAAGTGTGAAGTGAAGACCAAGTTGCAGCCTTGCAAATCTGTTCAACAGAGGCCTCATTTTTAAAGGCCCAGGTGGAAGCCACAGCTCTAGTAGAATGAGCTGTAATCCTTTCAGGAGGCTGCTGTCCAGCAGTCTCATAGGCTAAACGTATTATGCTACGAAGCCAAAAAGAGAGAGAGGTAGCCGAAGCCTTTTGACCTCTTCTCTGTCTAGAGTAAACGACAAACAGGGAAGAAGTTTGACGAAAATCTTTAGTTGCCTGCAAATAGAATTTCAGGGCACGGACTACGTCCAGATTATGCAAAAGTCGTTCCTTCTTTGAAGAAGGGTTAGGACACAGTGATGGAACAACAATCTCTTGATTGATATTCCTGTTAGTAACTACCTTAGGTAAGAACCCAGGTTTAGTACGCAGAACTACCTTGTCTGAATGAAAAATCAGATAAGGAGAATCACAATGTAAGGCAGATAACTCAGAGACTCTTCGAGCCAAGGAAATAGCCATCAAAAACAGAACCTTCCAGGATAACAGCTTGATATCAATGGAATGAAGGGGTTCAAATGGAACGCCTTGAAGAACGTTAAGAACTAAGTTTAAGCTCCACGGCGGAGCAACAGTCTTAAACACAGGCTTAATCCTAGCTAAAGCCTGACAAAAAGCCTGAACATCTGGAACTTCTGCCAGACGTTTGTGTAGAAGAATAGACAGAGCAGAACTCTGTCCCTTTAACAAACTAGCAGATAAGCCCTTTTCTAAACCCTCTTGTAGAAAAGACAATATCCTAGGAATCCTAACCTTACTCCATGAGTAACTCTTGGATTTGCACCAATATAAATATTTACGCCATATCTTATGGTAAATTCTTCTGGTAACAGGCTTCCTAGCCTGTATTAAGGTATCAATAACCGACTCCGAGAAGCCACGCTTTGATAGAATCAAGCGTTCAATCTCCATGCAGTCAGCCTCAGAGAAATTAGATTTGGATGGTTGAAAGGACCCTGAATTAGAAGGTCCTGTCTCAGAGGCAGAGACCACGGTGGGCAGGACGACATGTCCACTAGGTCTGCATACCAGGTCCTGCGTGGCCACGCAGGCACTATCAGAATCACCGAAGCTCTCTCCTGTTTGATCTTGGCAATCAAACAAGGAAGCATCGGAAATGGTGGAAACACATAAGCCCGGGTCCCTGGACCTGGATCCGTAACAAGGAAGCTTGGCGTTCTGGCGAGACGCCATGAGATCCAGATCTGGTTTGCCCCAACGATGAATCAGTTGAGCAAAGACCTCCGGATGAAGTTCCCACTCCCCCGGATGAAAAGTCTGGCGACTTAGAAAATCCGCCTCCCAGTTCTCCACGCCTGGGATGTAAATCGCTGACAGGTGGCAAGAGTGAGACTCTGCCCAGCGAATTATCTTTGAGACTTCCAACATCGCTAGGGAACTTCTGGTTCCCCCTTGATGGTTGATGTAAGCCACAGTCGTGATGTTGTCCGACTGAAATCTGATGAACCTCAGAGTTGCTAACTGAGGCCAAGCTAGGAGAGCATTGAATATTGCTCTTAATTCCAGAATATTTATTGGGAGGAGTTTCTCCTCCTGAGTTCATAGTCCCTGAGCCTTCAGGGAGTTCCAGACTGCGCCCCAGCCTAGAAGGCTGGCGTCTGTTGTTACAATCGTCCAATCTGGCCTGCGAAAGGTCATCCCCTTGGACAGATGTGGCCGAGAAAGCCACCATAGAAGAGAATCTCTGGTCTCTTGCACCACTTCAGAAGATTATCATAAAGAATCAGACATCCTAATAGATAAATTCAGAGAAAAGGGTTACAGTATGGACCTTCTTAAGGAAAGTAAAGCGAAAGTAGATATGATGGATAGAAATTCTCTTTTGAATAAGACCAGTGTACCCAAATACAAAAATACAATTAAAAGTAATCAACCTAAATTTGTAACACAATACAATAATCAGCATTTCAAAATAAAGAATATTTTGAGAAAACATTGGAATGTATTAAAACTAGACCCCGTTCTTAATCATATTTTGGAAGATAAACCACAGGTTATTTTTAAGAAAAGTAAAGACATCAAAAATTATATTGCTCCCACAAAATTAAGAAATAATAAAAAACATTCCATTTCTCTTAACAAATGGTGTGGGGGGAAAAATGGTCTATATCCATGCAAAAAGATTGATTGTGTCTTGTGCCCCTTAATAGATCAAGACAGCACCCATTTTTCCAACTACAACCACAGTAAACAGTATGCTTGTAAAGATAGATACACATGTCACACCACATATGTGGTTTATCAATTAGTCTGCAAATGTGGCCATATCTATGTAGGGCGCACGAAAAGGAAAATAAAGTATAGAATTAGAGAACATGTAAATAATATCATATCTGGCTTTGATAATCATAGTGTGTCTCGCCATTTCAAAACCCACCATAATCAAAATCCCCAAGATCTCTCAGTTAAAATTATAGAGTGGATAAAACCTAATGCATGGGATACCAATAGGCTTTTAAAACTCAGACAACAGGAAACGTATTGGATTAAAAGTCTCAATTGTTTGGAGCCTAATGGACTTAATATAGAAATTGACTTGCAGGCTTTTTTATAACATATAATTTTAATATATTCATACACTATTTTTTAATATCAATTGTGTGTTTTTATCTTTGATATACATATATATATATTAGATGCATTTATTATGTGTGGATGCGTAATTCACTTTGTTTTATATATATATTTATATAGCTTTTTAGCACCTGATTGTTCAGTTATTTTTAGTACATTGGTATGAACTTATAATTTGTCATGTTTTTATCGTTTGGTACCATGTATATGTTTGTTTTTTATATTAGTCGATATGATAATGTATTAGGAATGTATTATTGTGATATTGTATATTAATCAATTCTTGTTCGTTATAACACTATGCAGTTTTCTTTTACCAAATATTATCGTGTTCTACCGTATATGATTGGTTAAAAAAGAGGGGGTGTGCAGTCACACTCCTCTTCATAAGAGCCTCCCCGCCCCCCTCACATAGCACTCTTGAGAAAGTCACGCCGAGACGTGACGAAACGCGTAGAGAACCGCCCACTGCCCGCCCACCCTCTGAGCTAATCGTTCCTGTGAAGCCGCCCCAGCTCTAAGTCTGCAGCTACGAGCTTGGAGGTTAAAAGAGCCGAGGAACGTTTTGTACTCTCAGCTATAACGCACACTTAGCTTGCCATTTCACTTGTCACCTGTTTTAATATCGATTCAGAACTTTGGTCCACAATTGGCTTTATGATTGTGGCTTTATGAACTTTGCTTGGAGGTAATTCCTCAAGGACCCACTCTGACATACCTGAATCTGGCAATACTAAGGAGGATACAAAGGGACAAGCTTACTCTGACATCTCATCAACACAGATGAATACTGGCATGAGACGATAAGTCTATGGTTTTATTTCATATATATGCTGATTTTATATTTTTATTTTGTAAGTGGCCATTTGTCGTGTGTATTATTAAATTGATGTTACTCTGCATTTGAGTCCGCGCTCTTCTCTTCTCTATTTTTAGAGAAAAACGTGTTTGCAACCAAGGTCTGTGGAATCACCTGTTCCAGAGGAGCTGCTGGATCCTTTGCTTCATTTCATTTATCAATATAATTTTGGGAATAAGTATCAAGAACTGTCCTTATATCTAAAACAACTTTTTGGACTTTGTGTTGTTGCTTTATAATTTTGCACAACTATATATACATATATTTGTCAGATATTGCTATTTATTTATAATATAGAGTATTCTATCGGTTATTTCCAGATCATTGCGCTGCTTTGGTGTGTGTTTTACACACACCAAAAATCTTGATCCAGATTTAGCAGGGGGGACAAATCTGAGTAATCCCCATTCCACTGACTTAGCATGCACAATTGCAGCGGTCTGAGATGCAGGCGCGCAAATGGTACTATGTCCATTGCCGCTACCATTAAGCCGATTACTTCCATGCACTGAGCTACTGACGGGTGTGGAATGGAATGAAGGACATGGCAAGCATTTAGAAGTTTTGATAACCTGGCCTCCGTCAGGTAAATTTTCATCTCTACAGAATCTATAAGAGTCCCTAGAAAGGGAACCCTTGTAAGTGGTAATAGAGAACTCTTTTCCACGTTCACCTTCCACCCATGCGACCTCAGAAATGCCAGAACTATCTCTGTATGAGACTTGGCAGTTTGAAAACTTGACGCTTGTATCAGAATGTCGTCTAGGTACGGAGTCACCGCTATGCCTCGCGGTCTAAGTACCGCCAGAAGTGAGCCCAGAACTTTTGTAAAGATTCTTGGAGCCGTAGCTAATCCGAAGGGAAGAGCTACAAACTGGTAATGCCTGTCTAGGAAAGCAAATCTTAGATACTGATAATGATCCTTGTGAATCGGTATGTGAAGGTAGGCATCCTTTAAGTCCACTGTGGTCATGTACTGACCCTCTTGGATCATGGGAAGGATGGTTCGAATAGTTTCCATTTTGAATGATGGAACTCTTAGGAATTTGTTAAGGATTTTTAAGTCCAAGATTGGTCTGAAGGTTCCCTCTTTCTTGGGAACCACAAATAGATTTGAATAGAATCCTTGCCCGTGTTCCATCCGCGGAACTGGGTGGATCACCCCCATTAGTAAGAGGTCTTGTACACAGCGTAGAAACGCCTCCTTCTTTATTTGGTTTGCTGATAACCTTGAAAGATGAAATCTCCCTCGTGGAGGAGAAGTTTTGACGTCCAGGAGATATCCCTGAGATATGATCTCCAACGCCCAGGGATCCTGGACATCTCTTGCCCAAGCCTGGGCGAAGAGAGAAAGTCTGCCCCCCACTAGATCCGTTTCCGGATAGGGGGCCCTCTCTTCATGCTGTCTTAGGGGCAGCAGCAGGTTTCTTGGCCTGCTTGCCCTTGTTCCAGGACTGGTTAACTTTCCAGCGCTGTCTGTAGCGAGCAACAGCTCCTTCCTGTTTTGGAGCGGAGGAAGTTGATGCTGCTCCTGCCTTGAAGTTACAAAAGGCACGAAAATTAGACTGTTTGGCCTTTGATTTGGCCCTGTCCTGAGGTAGAGCATGGCCCTTACCTCCCGTAATGTCAGCTATAATTTCTTTCAAGCCGGGCCCGAATAAGGTCTGCCCTTTGAAAGGAATATTAAGCAATTTAGATTTAGAAGTCACGTCAGCTGACCAGGATTTAAGCCATAGCGCTCTGCGCGCTTGGATGGCGAATCCGGAGTTCTTAGCCGTAAGTTTGGTTAAATGTACGACGGCATCAGAAACAAATGCGTTAGCTAGCTTAAGTGCTTTAAGCTTGTTCATAATTTCATCCAATGGAGCTGTGCGAATGGCCTCTTCCAGAGACTCAAACCAGAATGCCGCCGCAGCAGTGACAGGCGCAATGCATGCAAGGGGCTGTAAGATAAAACCTTGTTGAACAAACATTTTCTTAAGGTAACCCTCTAATTTCTTATCCATTGGATCTGAAAAGGCACAACTATCCTCCACCGGGATAGTGGTACGCTTAGCTAAAGTAGAAACTGCTCCCTCCACCTTAGGGACCGTCTGCCATAAGTCTCGTGTGGTGGCATCTATAGGAAACATTTTCCTAAATATGGGAGGAGGGGAAAAAGGCACACCAGGTCTATCCCACTCCTTGCTAATAATCTCTGTAAGCCTTTTAGGTATAGGAAACACGTCAGTACACACCGGTACCGCATAGTATCTATTCAACCTACATCATTTTTCTGGAATTGCAACCGTGTTACAATCATTCAGAGCCGCTAATACCTCCCCTAGCAATATGCGGAGGTTCTCAAGCTTAAATTTAAAATTAGAAATCTCTGAATCCAGTCTCCCTGGATCAGATCTGTCACCCACAGAATGAAGCTCTCCGTCTTCATGTTCTGCAAACTGTGACGCAGTATCTGACATGGCTCTCACCTCATCCGCGCGCTCTGTCCTTAACCCAGAGCTATCGCGCTTGCCTCTTAATTCTGGCAATTTAGATAATACTTCTGTCATAACAGTAGCCATGTCTTGCAAAGTGATTTGTAAGGGCCTCCCTAATGTACTTGGCGCCACAAAATCACGCACCTCCTGAGCGGGAGGCGAAGGTACTGACACGTGAGGAGAGTTAGTCGGCATAACTTCCCCCTCGTTGTCTGGTGATAATTTCTTTACATGTAAAGATTGACTTTTATTTAAAGTAACATCAATGCAATTAGTACACAAATTTCTATTGGGCTCCACATTGGCCATTAAACATAGTGAACAAAGAGATTCACCTGAGTCAGACATGCTTAAACAGACTAGCAATGAGACTAGCAAGCTTGGAAATACTTTTCTAAATAAATTTACAAGCAATATAAAAAACGCTACTGTGCCTTTAAGAAGCACAAAAAGCTGTCACAGTTGAAATAACAATGAACCAAAATAGTTATAGCAACCAATTTTTCACAGTAAATGTATTAAGTTAGCAAAGGATTGCACCCACCAGCAAATGGATGATTAACCCCTTAATACCCAAAAACGGATAACAATTTAATAATTAACGTTTTTAACACAGTCAAAACACACTGTCACAGGTCTGCTGTGACTGATTACCTCCCTCAAAATGAATTTTGAAGACCCCTGAGCTCTCTGGAGACGATCTGGATCATGGAGGATGAAGTAGACAGATTGTGACTGAATTTTTACTGCACAAAAAAGCGCTAAAATAGGCCCCTCCCACTCATATTACAACAGTGGGGAAGCTCAGATAACTGTTTCTATGCAGAAAACAAAGATGGCCATGTGGTAAAAATCATGCCCCAATAAGTTTTATCACCAAGTACCTCACAAAAAACGATTAACATGCCATTAAACGTTTTGAACATACATTTTAAAAGTTATGAAGTGTTATTAATAAGCCTGCTACCAGTCACTTTTACTGCAGTTAAGGCTCATACATTATTTCAGTATTAAAAGTATTTTCAGAGTCAATTCCATTCCTTAGAAAAATACATTCAGTGTACACACACTCATCAGCCAAATACCAGTCGCTATCACTGCATTTAAGGCTGAACTTACGTTACATTGGTATCAGCAGTATTTTCTCAGTCAATTCCATTCCTCAGAAAAATAATTTACTGCACATACCTCGTTTGCAGGGGGGCCCTGCATGCTATTCCCCTTTTCTGAAGTTACCTCACTCCTCAGATGAGAACAGCCAGTGGATCTTAGTTACGTCTGCTAAGATCATAGAAAACGCAGGCAGATTCTTCTTCTAATGCTGCCTGAGAACAAACAGCACACTCCGGTGCCATTTAAAATAACAAACTTTTGATTGAAGAAATAAACTAAGTTAAAAAACACCACAGACCTCTCACAGCGACCTATCTTTAGTTAGGCTGCAAGAGAATGACTGAATATGACATGTGAGGGGAGGAGCTATATAGCAGCTCTGCTTGGGTGATCCTCTTGCAGCTTCCTGTTAGGAAGAGATATATTCCATAAGTAATGGATGACCCGTGGACTGACTACACTTAACAAGAGAAATATGCTGTGTGTATTAGGCAATGGTCTGTCCCTCACTTTTCGGAATTTCAGAGTGAACCTTTATTTACTTATATTTAATATTCCCCCTCACCCTGCATATGTTGTGAAAGTACAATGCTCTTTTGTTAAAGCTTTATTTAAACACATGGAAAAAGCCATATCCCTTTGTTGTACCATGCAGAATTCAACCAAAAAGAGAAATCTTATGGTGACAGTTAAATTTATGTTGTAAAAAAGAAAACACTGAGTCATTTTAAGAAGAACAAGTCTGGATTAGATCTTTATAAAATGTAATAAAAAAATAAAAAAATAAAATTCTAATAATATTCTAAGCAAATTGCGTATAAATTTAGCAACAAGCGAAGCCCAATAGTTAGTGGTCGGTCATTTCATTTTCTTCTTTGATAAACTGATATTTTAAGGGACATTAAATAAAAATAAAAAAAAATCATTATTCAGATAGAGAATACAATTTTTAAAAAGTTTCCAATTTACTTCTATTATCAAAAATGTTTAATTCTGATGTTATTCTTTGTTAAAGAGATACCTAGGTAGGTAGCGTGCACATGCCTGAAGCACTACAGGACAGGGAATAGTGCTGCCATCTAGTGCTACAGCTAATGTATAACATTGTTGCAAAACTGCTGCTATATAGTGCTGCAGACACGTGCACACTCTTGAGCTTACATTTCTGCTTTTCAAATAAGGATAACAGGAAAACGAAGAAAATATGATAATAGAAGTTAATTACAAAGTTGTTTTAAAATTTTATGTTCTATCTAAATCATGAATACAAAATTTGGGTTTTACGCCCCTTTAACATAATGGGATGAAAGTAAATCACCCTTTAAAAAAAAGGCATGGATATATTTTTGTTTGAATTTTTATTCAGACATTATGGAAATACTATCCTATGATTAAAAAATATGTGCTAAGTCTTTCCATTAGAAACATGTTATTGATTTAAATGTAACAAATTTTAATAGGTAAAAATGATAGCAACAATCTAAAAGAAGCATCTCTCCTATACTAATGTACTTGGAATCATGCAGGCCTCTTTTGAGTCTTCCACAGGCCTTTCATGATCATTGTAGGAGTAAGGTGGGTATTCATGGGACAGGTGGTTCCTCTTAAAGTCTTGTACAGTTTTAATGTATAGACCACACAAGATAGCACTGGGTAGATAAACACATGAAGCAATGAGTCCAAATATAGCCACAGCTGCATCCCCTCCTTGTACTTCACAGTTCATCCAGGTGTAGCCCCGCCCTGCATACAGTCTCTCTCGTGTCTTGCAGATGTCAGTGGAATTTACCTGCTTGATAAAGTGCAGGTAGAGGCCTACTGCAACAATGTAACCAATGCAAGCTAGTGCATCAAAAATCAACTCTACAAAAAGAACCCGGGTGGACACCCTGTGAATAGGTTTACTCCCCAAAATAAGAAAGACAATTGTCAGTGCACATAACAGCAGGCTGAAAGCAACTCCACCATAGACTCCTGGAGCTCTCAGCTGAACATACTGCATATCCATCTCCCTGACCTGCTGTAACTCTGTGCCTTGGAAAGGGCTGTATGCGGAATCAATGCTGAAGGAACCAAATCCAGCTGCCGAAGTGTATCCAGTGATAACTGCATAAGATGCAACCACACAGATCAAGACCAGTATACCAGCTGTTATTTCCACAAACTGTAGCACTCCTAGAAGAAAGGAAAATTACATTATTATCATAGAAGTACATATTGTGCAGAACTGAGTGAGAGTCAAGAGAGCATAGCACTGAAACAAATGACTGCCCTTGCCATAATAGAGTTTTTACTAAAGAAACTCTTCAAAAAGTCACTTTTTTGAAGATCAAACTATACATTTTCAAAGAACAATTGACAAGTAAAATGGAACAGTAAAAGGGAGGTTTTATGTATGTAAAGGTATTAAACTAGAATGTTTGATAACCAAAATAAAGAGTAAAGCTAGGCAGCAGGCTCATAAGACCTCAGGAGTGTGCACGTCTTCAACCCTCTATGGCAGCAGTGTTTACAACAATGTTTGTAGAAATGTTATACATATTTGCAAACACTAAAGTCTTAGAGGGCTAAAGACGTGCATGCTCCTAAGTCCCTATGAACCTACCTATGTGTACTCTTTAACTAAGAAGAGTAGGAGAATGAAGCAAATGGAATAATAAAAGTACATTGGAAGACTAATTGAAATTGCATGCTCTATCTAGAGCATACAATAAAATAATTTTGACTTTACTCTCCCTTTAAGCAAAACTGAAAGTTATCCCTATATAAATCTATTAATTTTACAGTTAAGTTTCTTGTACTGATACAAACTCCTATTATGGTCATAGAAATTCTATGGCTACTGAATGCTAACCAAATCTTTTTAATTATACACAATGCCCAAGTTTAGTATAAACCTACAGACTATCTGCTGCAAAGACAAATTCACATCTTAATGGATCAAATGGATGTAAATATTAGATCAGAAGAGGCTCAGCCTTTGAAAATTACCTTCATTGTTGTGTGATGACCAAAATGTTTTTACTTATATAAATAATGTAAGGGATGAAAGAGAAAACGTGATTTTTATTTTATAGTAGCACGATTGCTGATTGAATCAGTGGCAGTTTCTGCTCAAGACCTTCAGAGTGCTCAATAGGGCCAGAATAACACTTCTACTGTGTGATTAACCCTTTTGCAGGATTTAAACACACAGAGCATGTCATTTTAAGACTAATAGCCCTACACTACTAATGAATTAGAGCACATCATTTTACGACTATTATATACCTTTAAGAGAATGCTTCTACCAGGGGGCCCTGAATTTGGCCCTATGTGGAAATCAGAGGAAGAAAATGCTAAATGGCAATACTTACACTAGAATTCATCTTTCATATGGGGTCTGTGAAAAGAACACCTAAACCCTTATAAACTTTAAAGCACTAGGTAGCAGCAATGTTTTCAAAATGCATAACACTGTTAAAGGGACAGTCAAGTCCAAAAAAAACTTTAATTTTTCAAATATGGCATGTCATTTTAAACAACTTTCCAATTTACTTTTATCAACAATTTTGCTTTGTTCTCTTGGTATTCTAGTTGAAAGTAAACATAGGAAGGCACATATGATCATTTCTAAGCCCTTGAAGACTGCCTCTATTTTATTTACTTTTCACAGCAGGGGAGAGCAAGCTCATGTAGGCCATATAGATAGCATTGTGATCACGCTCGTGGCTAGTGGCAGACACTGCACTAATTGGCTAAAATGCAAGTCAATAGATAATAACTAAAAGTCATGTGATTAGGGGCGGTCAGAAGATGCTTAGATACAAGTTAGTCACAGAAATAAAAAGTGTATTAATATAACAGTGTTGGTTTTGCAAAACTGGGGAATGGGTAATAAAGGGATTATCTAACTTTTTAAACAACAAAAATTCTGGTGTTGACTGTCCCTTTAAACCATTGTTGCAAAATTGCTGCAACATAGTGATCCAGACATGTGCACGCTCATGAGCCTACCTAGATAAGGTTTTCAACAAAGGGTACCACAATAACAAAGTAAATTTGATAATATAAGTAAATTAGAAAGTACATGTTGTCTGAGTCATGAAGGAAAACAGAATTTATGTTTACCTGATAAATTACTTTCTCCAACGGTGTGTCCGGTCCACAGCGTCATCCTTACTTGTGGGATATTCTCTTCCCCAACAGGAAATGGCAAAGAGCCCAGCAAAGCTGGTCACATGATCCCTCCTAGGCTCCGCCTTCCCCAGTCATTCGACCGACGTAAAGGAGGAATATTTGCATAGGAGAAATCATATGATACCGTGGTGACTGTAGTTAAAGAAAATAAATTATCAGACCTGATTAAAAAACCAGGGCGGGCCGTGGGCCGGACACACCGTTGGAGAAAGTAATTTATCAGGTAAACATAAATTCTGTTTTCTCCAACATAGGTGTGTCCGGTCCACGGCGTCATCCTTACTTGTGGGAACCAATACCAAAGCTTTAGGACACGGATGAAGGGAGGGAGCAAATCAGGTCACCTAGATGGAAGGCACCACAGCTTGCAAAACCTTTCTCCCAAAAATAGCCTCAGAAGAAGCAAAAGTATCAAATTTGTAAAATTTAGTAAAAGTGTGCAGTGAAGACCAAGTCGCTGCCTTACATATCTGATCAACAGAAGCCTCGTTCTTGAAGGCCCATGTGGAAGCCACAGCCCTAGTGGAATGAGCTGTGATTCTTTCAGGAGGCTGCCGTCCGGCAGTCTCGTAAGCCAATCTGATGATGCTTTTAAGCCAAAAAGAGAGAGAGGTAGAAGTTGCTTTTTGACCTCTCCTTTTACCGGAATAAACAACAAACAAGGAAGATGTTTGTCTAAAATCCTTTGTAGCATCTAAATAGAATTTTAGAGCACGAACTACGTCCAAATTGTGCAACAAACGTTCCTTCTTTGAAACTGGATTCGGACACAAAGAAGGCACGACTATCTCCTGGTTAATGTTTTTGTTAGAAACAACTTTCGGAAGAAAACCAGGTTTAGTACGCAAAACCACCTTATCTGCATGGAACACCAGATAAGGAGGAGAACACTGCAGAGCAGATAATTCTGAAACTCTTCTAGCAGAAGAAATTGCAACCAAAAACAAAACTTTCCAAGATAATAACTTAATATCAACGGAATGTAAGGGTTCAAACGGAACCCCCTGAAGAACTGAAAGAACTAAATTGAGACTCCAAGGAGGAGTCAAAGGTTTGTAAACAGGCTTGATTCTAACCAGAAAGGCTTGAACATCTGGCACAGCTGCCAGCTTTTTGTGAAGTAACACAGACAAGGCAGAAATCTGTCCCTTCAAGGAACTTGCAGATAATCCTTTCTCCAAACCTTCTTGAAGAAAGGATAGAATCTTAGGAATTTTTATCTTGTCCCAAGGGAATCCTTTAGATTCACACCAACAGATATATTTTTTCCATATTTTGTGGTAGATTTTTCTAGTTACAGGCTTTCTGGCCTGAACAAGAGTATCAATGACAGAATCTGAGAACCCTCGCTTTGATAAGATCAAGCGTTCAATCTCCAAGCAGTCAGTTGGAGTGAGACCAGCTTCGGATGTTCGAACGGACCTTGAACAAGAAGGTCCCGTCTCAAAGGTAGCTTCCATGGTGGAGCCGATGACATATTCACCAGGTCTGCATACCAAGTCCTGCGTGGCCACGCAGGAGCTATCAAGATCACCGATGCCCTCTCCTGATTGATCCTGGCTACCAGCCTGGGGATGAGAGGAAACGGCGGGAATACATAAGCTAGTTTGAAGGTCCAAGGTGCTACTAGTGCATCTACTAGAGTCGCCTTGGGATCCCTGGATCTGGACCCGTAGCAAGGAACCTTGAAGTTCTGACGAGAGGCCATCAGATCCATGTCTGGAATGCCCCACAACTGAGTAATTTGGGCAAAGATTTCCGGATGGAGTTCCCACTCCCCCGGATGAAATGTCTGACGACTCAGAAAATCCGCTTCCCAATTTTCCACTCCTGGGATGTGGATTGCAGACAAGTGGCAGGAGTGAGTCTCCGCCCATTGAATGATTTTGGTCACTTCTTCCATCGCCAGGGAACTCCTTGTTCCCCCCTGATGGTTGATGTACGCAACAGTCGTCATGTTGTCTGATTGAAACCGTATGAATTTGGCCTTTGCTAGCTGAGGCCAAGCCTTGAGAGCATTGAATATCGCTCTCAGTTCCAGAATATTTATCGGGAGAAGAGATTCTTCCCGAGACCAAAGACCCTGAGCTTTCAGGGGTCCCCAGACCGCGCCCCAGCCCACCAGACTGGCGTCGGTCGTGACAATGACCCACTCTGGTCTGCGGAAGCTCATCCCCTGTGACAGGTTGTCCAGGGACAGCCACCAACGGAGTGAATCTCTGGTCCTCTGATCTACTTGTATCGTCGGAGACAAGTCTGTATAATCCCCATTCCACTGACTGAGCATGCACAGTTGTAATGGTCTTAGATGAATTCGCGCAAAAGGAACTATGTCCATTGCCGCTACCATCAAACCTATTACTTCCATGCACTGCGCTATGGAAGGAAGAGGAACAGAATGAAGTATTTGACAAGAGTTTAGAAGTTTTGATTTTCTGGCCTCTGTCAGAAAAATCCTCATTTCTAAGGAGTCTATTATTGTTCCCAAGAAGGGAACCCTTGTTGACGGAGATAGAGAACTTTTTTCTACGTTCACTTTCCACCCGTGAGATCTGAGAAAGGCCAGGACAATGTCCGTGTGAGCCTTTGCTTGTGGAAGGGACGACGCTTGAATCAGAATGTCGTCCAAGTAAGGTACTACTGCAATGCCCCTTGGTCTTAGCACCACTAGAAGGGACCCTAGCACCTTTGTGAAAATTCTTGGAGCAGTGGCTAATCCGAACGGAAGTGCCACAAACTGGTAATGCTTGTCCAGAAATGCGAACCTTAGGAACCGATGATGTTCCTTGTGGATAGGAATATGTAGATACGCATCCTTTAAATCCACCGTGGTCATGAATTGACCTTCCTGGATGGAAGGAAGAATTGTTCGAATGGTTTCCATTTTGAACGATGGAACCTTGAGAAACTTGTTTAGGATCTTGAGATCTAAGATTGGTCTGAATGTTCCCTCTTTTTTGGGAACTACGAACAGATTGGAGTAGAACCCCATCCCTTGTTCTCCTAATGGAACAGGATGAATCACTCCCATTTTTAACAGGTCTTCTACACAATGTAAGAATGCCTGTTTTTTTATGTGGTCTGAAGACAATTGAGACCTGTGGAACCTCCCCCTCGGGGGAAGCCCCTTGAATTCCAGAAGATAACCTTGGGAGACTATTTCTAGCGCCCAAGGATCCAGAACATCTCTTGCCCAAGCCTGAGCGAAGAGAGAGAGTCTGCCCCCCACCAGATCCGGTCCCGGATCGGGGGCCAACATCTCATGCTGTCTTGGTAGCAGTGGCAGGTTTCTTGGCCTGCTTACCTTTGTTCCAGCCTTGCATTGGCCTCCAGGCTGGCTTGGCTTGAGAAGTATTACCCTCTTGCTTAGAGGACGTAGCAGTTGGGGCTGGTCCGTTTCTGCGAAAGGGACGAAAATTAGGTTTATTTTTGGCCTTGAAAGACCTATCCTGAGGAAGGGCGTGGCCCTTGCCCCCAGTGATATCAGAAATAATCTCTTTCAAGTCAGGGCCAAACAGCGTTTTCCCCTTGTAAGGAATGTTAAGCAATTTGTTCTTGGAAGACGCATCCGCTGACCAAGATTTTAGCCAAAGCGCTCTGCGCGCCACAATAGCAAACCCAGAATTTTTCGCCGCTAATCTAGCCAATTGCAAAGTGGCGTCTAGGGTGAAAGAGTTAGCCAATTTGAGAGCATGAATTCTGTCCAAAATCTCCTCATAAGAAGAATCTTTATTGAGCGCCTTTTCTAGTTCATCGAACCAGAAACACGCTGCTGTAGTGACAGGAACAATGCATGAAATTGGTTGTAGAAGGTAACCTTGCTGAACAAACATCTTTTTAAGCAAACCCTCTAATTTTTTATCCATAGGATCTTTGAAAGCACAACTATCTTCTATGGGTATAGTGGTGCGTTTGTTTAGAGTAGAAACCGCCCCCTCGACCTTGGGGACTGTCTGCCATAAGTCCTTTCTGGGGTCGACCATAGGAAACAATTTCTTAAATATAGGGGGAGGGACGAAAGGTATGCCGGGCCTTTCCCATTCTTTGTTTACAATGTCCGCCACCCGCTTGGGTATAGGAAAAGCTTCGGGGGGCCCCGGGACCTCTAGGAACTTGTCCATTTTACATAATTTCTCTGGAATGACCAAATTCTCACAATCATCCAGAGTAGATAACACCTCCTTAAGCAGGGCGCGGAGATGTTCCAATTTAAATTTGAATGTAATTACATCAGGTTCAGCTTGTTGAGAAATTTTCCCTGAATCTGAAATTTCTCCCTCAGACAAAACCTCCCTGGCCCCCTCAGATTGGTGTAGGGGCACTTCAGAACCAATATCATCAGCGTCCTCATGCTCTTCAGTATTTTCTAAAACAGAGCAGTCGCGCTTTCGCTGATAAGTGGGCATTTTGGCTAAAATGTTTTTGATAGAATTATCCATTACAGCCGTTAATTGTTGCATAGTAAGGAGTATTGGCGCACTAGATGTACTAGGGGCCTCCTGTGTGGGCAAGACTGGTGTAGACGAAGGAGGGGATGATGCAGTACCATGCTTACTCCCCTCACTTGAGGAATCATCTTGGGCATCATTTTCTCTAAATTTTGTGTCACATAAATCACATCTATTTAAATGAGAAGGAACCTTGGCTTCCCCACATACAGAACACAGTCTATCTGGTAGTACAGACATGTTAAACAGGCATAAACTTGATAACAAAGTACAAAAAACGTTTTAAAATAAAACCGTTACTGTCACTTTAAATTTTAAACTGAACACACTTTATTACTGCAAATGTGAAAAAGTATGAAGGAATTGTTCAAAATTCACCAAAATTTCACCACAGTGTCTTAAAGCCTTAAAAGTATTGCACACCAAATTTGAAAGCTTTAACTCTTAAAATAACGGAACCGGAGCCGTTTTTATATTTAACCCCTTTACAGTCCCTGGTATCTGCTTTGCTGAGACCCAACCAAGCCCAAAGGGGAATACGATACCAAATGACGCCTTCAGAAAGTCTTTTCTATGTATCAGAGCTCCTCACACATGCATCTGCATGTCATGCTTCCCAAAAACAAGTGCGCAATAGAGGCGCGAAAATGAGGCTCTGCCTATGATTAGGGAAAGCCCCTAGAGAATAAGGTGTCCAATACAGTGCCTGCCGGTTATTTTACATAATTCCCAAGAATAAAATAATTCCTCAAAGCTATGAAGTATTAAAATATGCTTATATATCAATCGTTTTAGCCCAGAAAATGTCTACAGTCTTAACAGCCCTTGTGAAGCCCTTTTTTTCTTATGTAATAAAAATGGCTTACCGGATCCCATAGGGAAAATGACAGCTTCCAGCATTACATCGTCTTGTTAGAAATGTGTCATACCTCAAGCAGCAAAAGTCTGCTCACTGTTTCCCCCAACTGAAGTTAATTCCTCTCAACAGTCCTGTGTGGAAACAGCCATCGATTTTAGTAACGGTTGCTAAAATCATTTTCCTCTTACAAACAGAAATCTTCATCACCTTTCTGTTTCAGAGTAAATAGTACATACCAGCACGATTTTAAAATAACAAACTCTTGATTGAATAATAAAAACTACAGTTAAACACCAAAAAACTCTAAGCCATCTCCGTGGAGATGTTGCCTGTACAACGGCAAAGAGAATGACTGGGGAAGGCGGAGCCTAGGAGGGATCATGTGACCAGCTTTGCTGGGCTCTTTGCCATTTCCTGTTGGGGAAGAGAATATCCCACAAGTAAGGATGACGCCGTGGACCGGACACACCTATGTTGGAGAAAGAAAATTGACTTTCATGTCCCTTTAAATTGGCGGAGGCTGCAAAGACATAGTGGAGTATATAAAGTATAAATTACAAATATAAATTACTAAGCAAAATAGGCAATATAAAAGCACAGTTGGCTAGATTACGAGTTTTGGCTATACCGCTGAAAAATTGGCCATTGCGCATGGAATGGCCAGGAACGCATATTACGAGTTGTGGCGGTATAGCTATACCGCAAGCATTTTAGCCTGTAACGCAACGTCCATTCCGCACTCAAAAAGATGACGTTTGAGTGTGGGATTTTCCATAGCGCCATATTACAGGTTGTGTGGTCTGGCTAAAATGCTTGCGTTACAGCCTTTACCGAAACGATCCATACCGCTATCTGAGAGCAGTAGTTATGGATTTTGTGAAAAAAAAAATGTTTCACAAAACTCATAACTAAAATGTTACAAAGTACACCTACACCCATAAACTACCTATTAACCCCTAAACCGCCGCAGCCAACACTAAATAAACCTATTAACCCCTAAACCGCCAGCCCCCCACATCGCCAACACTATAATAAAGTATTAACCCCTAAACCTCCAGCCTCCCACATCGTAACTAATAAACTAAACCTATTAACCCCTAAACCTCCAGCCCCCACATCGTAACTACTAAACTAAACCTATTAACCCTTACACCTAACACTCCCCTAACTTTAAATTAAAATTACAATATAACTATCTTTAAATAAATACCTGTGAAATAAAAAAACTAAGTTTTAACTATAAATTAACCTAAAATAACTATTCTAATAAAATAAAAAAAACTACCAATTAAAAACCTAAATTAAAAATGTTAAAAAAACCTAACACTAAGAAAAAAAAATAAAATCTAACATTACAAAAAATAATAAACACTAAATTATGAAAAATAATAAACGAAATTATCAAAAATAAAAACAATTACACCTAATCTAATAGCCCTATAAAAATAAGAAAGCCCCCCAAAATAAAAACACCCCCTAACATTTGTATGGGCATTGCCCTTAAAATGGCATTCAGCTCTTTTACGGTGCCCATCCCTAATCTAAAAAAAAAAAACCACCCAAAAAAATAAAAAAATAAACACTAACCCCCTGACATCCATCTCAAAACAGCCGATAGGATTTCAGAAGCTCTCATCCTATTGGCTGTTTTGAACAGCCAATAGGATTTCAGAAGCTCTCATCCTATTGGCTGATTTGAATTTGAAGAATCAAATCAGCCAATAGGAATGCAAGGTATGACATTTTGAAACGGTTACCTTGCAGTCAACTTCAGTGTACGGCAGTGATCGTATGAAGGGGACGCTCCACGCAGGATAGCTCTGCTCAGCGCCGCCGGGATGAAGACGTCCCCGAGATGGATAAAGGTGTCGCCACCTGGATGAAGACTTCTCGCCGCCTGGTGGAGATGGATGCCCGGACTTCAGGAGTGAGTAGATTTTATGGGGTTAGTGTTAGGTTTATTTTTAATTTTTTTGGGTAGGCTTTTTTTTTTTTTTAAGATTAGGGATGGGTACCGTAAAAGAGCTGAGTGCCCTTTTAAAGGACAGTAAAAGAGCTAAATGCCCTTTTAACAGCAATGCCCATACAAATGCCCCTTTAGGGGCAATGGGAAGCTTAGTTTTTTTTTAAGACTTAGGTTTTTTATTTTGGGGGGTTGGGTGTATGGTGGGTTTTACTGTTGGGGGGACTTTGTATATTTTTCTAGGTAAAATAGCTGTTTAACTTAGGGTAATGCCCTACAAAAGGCCCTTTTAAGGGCTATTGGTAGTTTTTTGTAGGTTAGGGGGTGTTTTTATTTCGGGGGGCTTTTTTTTATAGGGCTATTAGATTAGGTGTAATTATTTTTGTTTTTTATTTTTCGTAATTTAGTGTTTATTATTTTTTGTAATGTTAGATTTTTTTTCGTAGATTGAGGTTTTTAAAATTTTAAAATTTAGGTTTTTAATTTTATTAGAATAGTTATGTTAAGTTAATTTATAGTTTAAACTTAGTATTTTTTTATTTCACAGGTAAGATTTTATTTATTTAAAGATAGTTATATTGTAATTTTAAATTAAAATTAGGGGAGGCGTTAGGTTTAGGGGTTAATAGTTTAATTTAGTGTTTTGCGATGTGGGGAGCCGGCGGTTTAGGGGTTAATAGGTTTAGTAGTTACGATGTGAGGGGCTGAAGGTTTAGGGGTTAATAGGTTTATTTAGGTGTCGGCGATGTCAGGGGCAGCGGATTAGGGATTAATAACTTATTAGTGTCAGCGATGTCGGGGAGCGACGGAATAGGGGTTAATAACTTTTATTAGTGTCAGCGATGTTGGGGAGCGGAGGAATAGGGGTGTTTAGACTAGGGGTTTATGTTAGGGTGTTAGGTTTAAACATAACTTTCTTTTCCCCATAGACATCACTGGGGTTGCGTTACGGCGATCTCCATTCCGTGATCGCAGGTGTTAGTTTTTTTTTAACACTTTCTCTCCATTGATGTCTATAGGGGAAAGCGTGCATGAGCATGTAAACTCAGCCCTTGGCTTTTGTGCGGTATGGAGCTTAAATGCACCATAACGCACAGTACAAGGAGGTTTTTCAGTAACTAGTAATGGCAGCGCTATGGAGAGTGCAATAACGCAGATTGTTTGGCGTTATTTTCGCACCCTGTTTAGCACAAAACTCGTAATCTAGGTGAATGTGCATTTTATTTTTGTTTTCTATGAAAATATGATTTTTACCCAATAACACATATCCTGCTTTGATATAGAATAAACAGATTTTGTGTTAGTCCTACAAAATTTTTAAAAAGGAAAAAAAACAATAATTCAACAGAAAAACCCAACCATTGAAGAGTCATTTTGTTGTAATGATTAATTTAGTGTTTGAAAGAGCCAGATTGCTACTTGGCATGAAGCTCTTTCTTGTGAAATGGCCTTTAATACCTGCTGAAACATAACCAGATACCTATAAATATAGATATTAATGTAATCAAAATATTTGAGATTACTTCATGCATTTTTTATCCTCATAAGAACAGACAGCATTTCATGACAGATTAAAGAACATTAAACACTAAATAGATGCTTAATAGAATGATGTATCTAAAGCAAAAGTTAGCCTGAAAATAATATGCATATTAGTTTAAATTGAAAAAAGGACTGTTAGTTTTAGTGTCTTTAAACCAATGGGCGCCGCCATGTTGTTTGCTTCTCTGCTGAGGGCAATTAGGGAAAGTTATGTACTAGTCACTAGAGTA